>NC_088237.1:23857687-24010187 GCF_036934945.1 Oncorhynchus masou masou
CGCACATCGAAGTGGTCAGAAGTCGTGCTTTGTTATGATTCTGAACGATCAGAAAGCTAGCAAAAATGACAAGCTGCCATGTGGGGAATCATAGGTGGCTCGTTTCAACCAGTTTAATCTTGTTCTTGATACCACGTCTTGTTTTGAGGTGTTTTGACTGATTTTATGTCAATGCTAATAAGGCTAAAATTCACTAGCTAGCTAACCAACAACTGTAACAACGTATTTAAGAGACAACAAGTGCACATTGTGCAAATTTACTTGTTTTCAATAAACATTTGGAGACTAAATATAGTTGACATTTTGTCAACAATCTAATTTTGCCCCATAGTTGCGCATGCGTTGGTTTTGTTGCTAAACAACCAACTCGCCTATATGTATAGTATGTTTCCTATGGCTCTGACGCCAGGCTGAGCGCACCTGATTTTAATCTAGGTTTGAAAATACGTTGACCAGTTGGGAGAACTCACAGAGAGGTTTGGAAAACACTGCTGTATAAATATCTCCCTGTCAATATGCAATATGTGTATTGTCTGGTATCTCAGTGTGTGTAAGTGACCCAAATCTGCAAGGAATCATGGAGGCTTTACAGACATATCTTACACCATGAATGATATCAATACTATCACAGTAAATATACTATATCAGGTTTCCTATGTTTTTTTAACGAGTCAAGGGAGCAAACTTGTTTTAAAGTTAACACAACCTTCCAATAGTTCATAGGTCCAGGGCATGCTGCCTGTTGCGGGGTCCAGGGCATGCTGCCTGTTGCGGGGTCCAGGGCATGCTGCCTGTTGCGGGGTCCAGGACATGCTGCCTGTTGCGGGGTCCAGGGCATGCTGCCTGTTGCGGGGTCCAGGACATGCTGCCTGTTGCGGGGTCCAGGGCATGCTGCCTGTTGCGGGGTCCAGGACATGCTGCCTGTTGCGGGGTCCAGGACATGCTGCCTGTTGCGGGGTCCAGGACATGCTGCCTGTTGCGGGGTCCAGGGCATGCTGCCTGTTGCGGGGTCCAGGGCATGCTGCCTGTTGCGGGGTCCAGGACATGCTGCCTGTTGCGGGGTCCAGGGCATGCTGCCTGTTGCGGGGTCCAGGGCATGCTGCCTGTTGCGGGGTCCAGGGCATGCTGCCTGTTGCGGGGTCCAGGGCATGCTGCCTGTTGCGGGGTCCAGGGCATCCTGCCTGTTGCGGGGTCCAGGGCATGCTGCCTGTTGCGGGGTCCAGGGCATGCTGCCTGTTGCGGGGTCCAGGGCATGCTGCCTGTTGCGGGGTCCAGGGCATGCTGCCTGTTGCGGGGTCCAGGACATGCTGCCTGTTGCGGGGTCCAGGGCATGCTGCCTGTTGCGGCAGTATGAGTCATGAAAAAGACTGAAGATATCCCCTATAGAGCAATCATGTTTTTGGGGAGAAATCTTTTTTTTACCACAGTTATATGGGTGTCACTGGCCTCGTATCAAATCTGTCAGCTATTAAACAATATACAGTATTTACGATGTATCTTGATACCCAAGACTATTCAACCACAACCATAGGCAATTTACATTTTACTTGATTAGTTGTCACATTTAAATATTTAATATAAAATTCATAAATGTAGCTCATATTCACTGAAGCGATGTGATTTTTAACACTACTGTTGCCTTCAGCTTGTTGTAGATATAATATTATTCCCGTGTATCTACATTACACCACTCTTACTGTTTACCTTGGATCCTGTTTTTTTCCAGATATCCAGTCCCCTCCCTGAACTTCTCAACAGAGAGCCAGCACAACAATAGTTCTGGCAACTACATTGATATTTCTCATTGATATTTCACCTTATGGATATAGTTGTTGTTTTGCACAAAATCACTTATGCTTACTTGTTATGAGGGTCTTTCAACTTTTAAGAGTCTTCTAAGAGTCTCTCCAGTACTCTGTGTTTGGTGTGTGACTGTAGAATATTACAGTGTGAATACTTTCTCACCTGCTTTCTTCCATAGATATTACAGCTCCATCTAGCGACAGGGCAAGTAGCGCCCTACACACACCGACCATAGTGTTGGTTAGAGGCCGCACTTTCCACAAAACCTATGCTATCACAGAAGCAATAATGTAAAAGATAGGAGGTGGGCCCTCTTTCCAACTCTATGACAATGACACACACAACCAAGGGTAATGACCTCTGATGGCGACACCCCCAGAAAAATGCTGCTTTTTAATTTGTATTTTTATTTGGTTCAGGAAGCCTTAGGCGGAGCCCCTGCTCAGAAAAAAAGAGAGGAACATCTTTATTGCTGATATATTAAGTCTGAACTACTGTAAGTGCTTGTGCTTTTAAGCAATGAGAGTTTTTCTTATACAGCATTTATATACAGCGTCTATACATACAAACATTCACACTAACATGGGCACTGAAGGCATGACAGTCCGCCTGCAAGCCTCCAATTCTCTTCAGACTTAAAAAAAGAAGAAGAAATAAAGAAAGGCAAAGAAGAAGAGAAACAAAACAGGCATTAACATGGCATTCCAGAAACCACAACCTTGCTTCAAGTCAAAAGAAGAAAAGCATGCGTATAGATCTTTGGGCATGGCTTCTGTTTCGGAACGTATATATTGTTTATTCTACATCTTTAAGAGCTATTTTCATCTTGTTTGTATGAGCTGATGTTACATGACAGATGGGGGAATGGAATGTGTAGAAGAAGAAATAAATGCTTTACGGAAAATCTGAAATCTTTAAACTGTCGGAACATATCGTAAAAACAACAAAACTTGACATCAACAGTGAAGCAAGCAGGAGACATGGCAATCGACTACAATGTGGAAGAAAGAAAATCGAGAAATCTTTCAAATAGTAGGACATATTGTAAAGGTACACTTTGAACGCTAGCTACTACACAGGTAATATACTCTAGTACATTCTAGTATCCTAGCTGGTGTTAATGATATTAAGACTGGAGTTAACCCTTGGCTGCCCGCTCCGCAGGTCAGCTTACCTTCTGTAATTGTCACAGATTTATGCACGTAAAGGCTTGTTGCACACAACATGTCTGTACCGGTCAAATTCAGATTTTTCAGCCAATCTCAACCAGCTGACATGTGTGAGGTGTTAAAGGGTTAAACATGTACATTTTTTCAAAGTGGTCATAGATATTTTTTGTTGTTGTTGAAAATATTTAGTTGTCTTTCATAATGTTTCTTTCACACACAAAATAACATTTCAGTCATGCAATCTGAGGGCACACACTTCAAAACCATTGCACAGACTTCTGTTAAAGGGCAGTTCCGCCACTTTTCAACCTCATATTTATTAACTCCAGCACCATATCAGTGTCTACATGTGTGAAAACGACACGTTGTTTAGTCTATGATCTGTGGGTAAAAAGATAAGGAGAAAGGTCCTAAAAAAATGCTTCTCTGTGACATCACAGGGTAGGAGTAAAACATTTTTTTAAACAGTGATTTTCCAAACCTGCAACGAGTTTCTAGCCAGAGGGATGGTATTGTCTTGATGATGTCATTGGGTATATCTTTTTAACTTCACATTTGTTTTCTACAAAACATAGAAATGGGACGTTTTCACATATATAGACAATGGTATTGTAATGGAGATAATGAAAATGAGTTTGAAAAGTGTGTGACATCCCCTTTAAGTTGAGCTTTTTGACAGATAACTACCATGAGGTAGTGTTACAGTATTTCATGAGTTGACAGTTTATTGTGTTTGGAAGACCTGTTACAGGATAATGCCAGTGATTACTGTTGTAGAATATGAAATGTACAAATGACACATGGACTATTATAAATCAACTGTTTGCATACAGAGCGGGTTTGAATTATTACTAAGCCATCTATGGAAGGTTTGGTACTGAGTTTTGTAACTGTTCTGTCTTTGCTCATGAAAACATTAAGTACTGTAACTGTTAAAACTGTATTGGATGTTCGTTATGGTTTTAAAATGGGGATAAAGTTGCCGATCAGTGTTGTGGGGTAGATGGGGGGCTGCGGTACACACACACACACACACACACACACACACACACACACACACACACACACACACACACACACACACACACACACACACACACACACACACACACACACACACACTCTCCCTCTCTCTGGGGGTGGTCTACTTTTTCTCTACTTCTTCCTGTAGTTGCCCAGCTGGATGGCGGAGCGGTCGAACACACAGCGGAAGGTGATGGGCTGCACCTCCCAGTAAGGGACGGGGTTGGAGAACAGACTGATGCCAGAGTACATGGCCTTCTTGGTATTGTAGCCTGGTGGGCAGAAGTCCTGGGTGCCCACCACCCCTATCTTGTTGCTGTGGAGGTAGATCACCTGGGAACATATCAACCACAATGAGTGGTTAGAGGGAGGGATGTCTGGAAATGAACATTACATATATAGAAAGGTCATGTATGAAGTTAACACAATTCCTTTTGTTGAATGGCAGAAAATCGTTTCTGTGTTAATCAATTTATTCATATTTATTTCATCGTCATCATCATGAGATTGATCTGTAATGGTTACACCCTCCTGAGAAAACCCTGTGTGAGGAGGAACATTCATGGACATGAAGCCTCTACCCATCTCCCTGGTGTGGCGGGACACCTGTGTGAGGAGGAACATTCATGGACATGAAGCCTGTACCCATCTCCCAGGTGTGGCGGGACACCTGTGTGAGGAGGAACATTCATGGACATGAAGCCTCTACCCATCTCCCTGGTGTGGCGGGACACCTGTGTGAGGAGGAACATTCATGGACATGAAGCCTGTACCCATCTCCCAGGTGTGGCGGGACACCTGTGTGAGGAGGAACATTCATGGACATGAAGCCTCTACCCATCTCCCAGGTGTGGCGGGACACCTGTGTGAGGAGGAACATTCATGGACATGAAGCCTCTACCCATCTCCCTGGTGTGGCGGGACACCTGTGTGAGGAGGAACATTCATGGACATGAAGCCTCTACCCATCTCCCTGGTGTGGCGGGACACCTGTGTGAGGAGGAACATTCATGGACATGAAGCCTCTACCCATCTCCCTGGTGTGGCGGGACACCTGTGTGAGGAGGAACATTCATGGACATGAAGCCTGTACCCATCTCCCAGGTGTGGCGGGACACCTGTGTGAGGAGGAACATTCATGGACATGAAGCCTCTACCCATCTCCCTGGTGTGGCGGGACACCTGTGTGAGGAGGAACATTCATGGACATGAAGCCTCTACCCATCTCCCTGGTGTGGCGGGACACCTGTGTGAGGAGGAACATTCATGGACATGAAGCCTCTACCCATCTCCCTGGTGTGGCGGGACACCTGTGTGAGGAGGAACATTCATGGACATGAAGCCTCTACCCATCTCCCAGGTGTGGCGGGACACCTGTGTGAGGAGGAACATTCATGGACATGAAGCCTCTACCCATCTCCCTGGTGTGGCGGGACACCTGTGTGAGGAGGAACATTCATGGACATGAAGCCTCTACCCATCTCCCTGGTGTGGCGGGACACCTGTGTGAGGAGGAACATTCATGGACATGAAGCCTCTACCCATCTCCCAGGTGTGGCGGGACACCTGTGTGAGGAGGAACATTCATGGACATGAAGCCTCTACCCATCTCCCTGGTGTGGCGGGACACCTGTGTGAGGAGGAACATTCATGGACATGAAGCCTCTACCCATCTCCCAGCGGGACACCTGTGTGAGGAGGAACATTCATGGACATGAAGCCTCTACCCATCTCCCTGGTGTGGCGGGACACCTGTGTGAGGAGGAACATTCATGGACATGAAGCCTCTACCCATCTCCCTGGTGTGGCGGGACACCTGTGTGAGGAGGAACATTCATGGACATGAAGCCTCTACCCATCTCCCAGGTGTGGCGGGACACCTGTGTGTCCGGTGGAACCCACCTGGATGTACTTGTGGTCAGGCAGGCCTGCAGGCACGGTGGTCAGGGCATTGTTGTCCAGGTGAAGCTCTCTGAGGTGAGGAACCATGGCCAGAGAACCGTTCTCCACCTGGCTGATCTCATTGTAGCTTAGACCCAGCCTAGGAGACAAACCAGCCAATGGGGAGAGACACAGAATGAGTCAGAGCCAATGGGAAAGAGACATGGTGTGTAAAAGAGCCAATGAGACAGAGGTACAGAAGAAGAGCGATAAAAGAGGGCATGAAGCCCTGAGCTGTCCCTACAAGTCCCAACGTACAGAATGTATAAAAACAAATGAGAGAAAGAGGAAAGAAAACATCCAATGGGAAAGACACAAACTGGTTTTCTGCCAATGAAAACCATGGGCAGAATGTAGACTAGCAAATGAGAAAGAGGCTTTACTTTTGCCAAGGGACCAACTTCGTTGACAAAATGAAATACTCGCTAGCGAACGTGTTGCCGATCCAGAAAATGGAAAATAATATTTTCAGTGAATCCTGTAGCTCTTCCAAAATAAACTGCCTTGTACTGCATGAAAGGATATTTCTGTTGTTTAGTCTACCTACTTTGGCATGAGTTTTTTCCTGTCCTCGAAGCAGTGATCTTATAAACCAAGCTGTTGATTTTTAGAAACATTGCTTTCCTATGCATTTTGTCAAAACTCTCAAACACATAATGCCTTGATGAATCAACGCCCCCAATGTCTCAATGAGAGCCAGAGAGTGAGAGACAGAGAGTGAGAGACAGAGTGAGAGAGCTCTGACAGGCACAGCCACAAGGAGTGAGAGAGAACCAGAGGTTGGGTTCTCTGAGTGAGTCTGTCTGGTTGGTTTAGATCTGGTACTGATGTATACCTCTTTCTCAAGCCCTGGCGACTTTCCACAAATACAGCAGTGGACTCCAATTGCAGAACGCACTCAGCGTTGAGCAGAGTGGACAACTGAGTGATGACGAAGAAAGAGAGAGAGAGAGACACAGAGAGAGACACACAGAGAGAGGGACACAGAGAGAGATATATAGAGAGAGTGAGATAGAGAGACAGAGAGAGAGAGAGAGAGGGAGACACAGAGAGAGGGACACAGAGAGAGAGAGTGAGATAGAGAGACAGAGAGAGGGAGAGAGAGAGAGAGAGGGAAAGAGAGAGGGAAGAGAGAGAGAGAGACAGAGAGTGAGAGAGAGAGAGACAGACACACACAGAGAGACACAGAGAGACACAGAGAGAGAGAGAGAGAGACAGTACTAGCAGCAGAGTACAGGGCGGACAGGGAGTTTTGGACATGCTGCTCCAGTCTAACCTCCCCAGTGAATGAGACAATGTGGTACAAAAAACACTAGTGGCATTAATGCCAAGAAGCACCGTGTCAGTTCAAATACTCCTTATATAACTGAATTGGTGACCCAGGATTGTTGCTGAGGTTTGAAATACATACTAGGGTGTGTGTGTGTGTGTGTGTGTGTGTGTGTGTGTGTGTGTGTGTGTGTGTGTGTGTGTGTGTGTGTGTGTGTGTGTGTGTGTGTGTGTGTGTGTGTGTGTGTGTGTGTGTGTGTGTGTGTGTGTGTGTGTGTGCGGGGCACTGTTGTCTAGAGATGACCCAATATCCCACTACAGGACTACTTATGAAGTGTTGACCCACTCATCAAATACAGTGAAGAAGAATACTGTAAGCATGCTTTGTCATCGTCAAGAGCATTTATCAACCGTTTTTGAAAAAAAAAAGTTTTTGAAACATTGAGTAGAAGTGTTGAAACATCTTTACTTAGCCAGGTTCTTGAGGCCCTTCAGGTTGTCCGCCTGCACCTTGGTGATCTTGTTGCTGTCCAGGTGCAGCTCGGAGAGGGAGGAGGGCAGACCTGGCAACCCACAGGAGAGAGACAGTGACGAGAGGACAAACAACCGGGGAAACCACAGCAGTTATGGTGAGGGGAAGGTAAGTGGTTAATGTCTACATACAGTATGCCAGTAGGACTCTGAATCCATACTAAGTCTAATGCATCTGAAATGGCACCCTAATCCCTAGTGCACTACTTTTGACTAGGTAATAGTGCACTATAGGGAATAGGATGCAAACTCAGATGCAGCATCTAACATCCAGAGGCCTATCCTTCATCCCTTCTATTCCTATTAAAGCATTAGATTAGAGGATCTCTCTCTGAGTACTATTCCATCTGAACTGGTTGCCAGATTCCCACAATAGACCAGATAACATTCATCTTACACACCTTTGAATTAATATGGTGTTTTAGTTTTCCTGTCTAGGTTCCACACTGTAACCATTGTTCAGTGGAGCCTATGAATCCAAATGTGCATTCTTGCAGTGCAAGATGATTGATGATTTTGGCTGTGGTCGATTGAGTAAGAGATCCTCGCTGTTAACTTGAATTCCTTTGTTTTAGCTGGAGCTATTGAGCTGTGAAGTATTCAAACCAGTCCTGGTTGAAAATAGAGATTCAGGGCCTGCACTGTAAAAAAAAAGATGTTGATTCAACGTACAATTGAAAGGCATTAAGTTGCAATTGTGAGTATGCTCAACAAAATGTTCACACACCAACTATTGTTGTGAGTTTGCTCAACAAATATGTTCACAATCCCATTGCAGCTGGTTGCCTTAGAATTATACAGTATGTTGAATACATCTTTTGTTGTTGTAGTGTGGTCAAAATCCTTACAGCCAACCTTTATTGAAATGACATGTTATTTTCCATATTCTTTGGTTGGATCCTCACAGTGAAATGATCTGACATGGCTGGATAGGTGAAAGCTATGTAATGGATCTCATACCTAGCCTCGTGTTCGATTTCCTATGATCCCTTCAAGGGACTGGAAGGAAGGATGATTTGTGATACGGTGACCAGAGAGGGCAGTACCTTTGGGGATCTCTGTCAGGTTGGTGTCTGCAATGCGGATGTATGAGACCTTCTTCAGGGCCCCGAACGCCCCAGCCTCAACCCCTGCACTCTTCAGGGGGTTGGAACCGAGCTCTGGAAAGACAAGGAGGGAGAGAGAGACAGACAGAGCGACAGAGAGAGAATTAAGGGAGATGGAGTATTAAGAGACAGAGGGAGCAGAAATAAAGAGAGGGCAAGAGAGAGATAGACAGAGAGGAAGATAAATAGAGGTAGACAATCAGGGGAGGAGACAGGAAAGAAAACAGAAAAAAAGGTCCATTAACCACATTCCAGTCCTGGTGTGTTACGGGAATCTCAACCTGACTCATGTATAAACATGGTTTGTGGCCGGCGAGGGATATTGTCCATAAGCCCTGTGTCTCCCTCGTCCTTTAGCCTCGCTGGATTGGCCGATTTGTCACACTGGGGATATAATCTGAGGATCAGTGTGTTTTAGGGCATACCGCTCCAGTCCTTCAGCTATGCTGTAATGAGATACTTTACATTCTGAGAGGGAATGTAACACACACCAGAATAGAGACATTATAAATAAATGTATACACGTGCACACACACACACGCACACACACACACACACACACACACACGCACGCACGCACACACACAAACACACACACACACACGCACGCACGCACACGCGCACACAGACACACACACGCACACACGCACACACTCTGTCACTCTCTGCTGCTGGCACCCTCAAATTCCACTCTCCACTCTGCAAACAATAAACCAACCCTTCCTCTCTGTAGGCGATTGCTGGCACGCTCTAAACACTGACACGTTGTAATTCATGGTTACACAACACTTTGATCATCAGTCTCTGACTGTAATGTTTTAGTGTACTTTTTAGCTGAAAACTTGTTAACTTGTTCACCATGCACTCATATTGCTACTATACAGTCAATTAAGGAAACATGTTCAAGTGACTGTGTGTACGGTATATGTGTGTAAAGGATTAGAATAGTTCTATCATTTGGAATTTGAGTACAGAACAAGGGATGGGTTGAGTTCACCATGCACCCAACAGAAGAAAGACTTGTCATTAAGGCAATCCAGGCAGGCTAAAGCAAGGGCACAAAATATCTGAAAGATTTCTAATAGTATTTGAACCCAGGTCTGGTTCATACCCATGACGATGACCTGGGCCATGCCCTCGAAGGAGGCCTTCTTGATCTTAGTGATCTCGTTCTCGTGGATGCGAAGCTCCTGCAGGCTCTTGGGCATGTTGGCGGGCATTTCCTTGAGGTGGTTCTTGGAGAGGTAGAGGCGCTGCAGCTTGCCCAGGGGAAGGAAGGCCTTGGGGTGGATTGTGGTGATCTGGTTGTTCACCAGGATCAGGGTCTGGGGAGATTGGAGAGAGAACGATCCCTGTTATATTTGAGCTAACGCTAATGTGTATGTTTTGCTAATTATAATTAGTATGTTTGTGGTAATGCTAATTACTATGTTGATATTTATGGTAATGTACAATTGGGCAACTGCTTTTTCTATTTGATATTGCTTTTGAGATAGCTTTTCTATTTGAGATTGCTTTTAAGATAGAAAAAGCTATCTCAAATAGAAAAAGCTATCTCAAAAGCAATCTCAAATAGAAAAAGCTATCTCAAATAGAAAAAGCTATTTGAGATTGCTTTTGAGATAGCTTTTTCTATTTGAGATTGCTTTTGAGATAGCTTTTTCTATTTGAGATTGCTTTTGAGATAGCTTTTTCTATTTGAGATTTTGTACTAGTTGACAAGCATCTTAAACACTTGACATCAACAAAATACAATGTTCTAGACCTATTGCAGACTGTTTGATTACATTTCCCAAGTATGGACTGACTCAATTGAACGTATCCAAGGTAACTGAAATGTGAGATTGTTTTTTAACGTCTGTTCAGTAAGCCCAACACACCCGTGGACCTAATCTTAAAGAGCACAGGCGCCAGGGTTGTTGTGATTGGAGGCAATTTCTGAGACATTTCGCAAGAGAAATTGCTGTGTCTCTAGTGGACCGTTCCTTACTCAAGGCTGCAGACGGGAGTGGAAGAATGGAGAATACAGCAAATTCTCCCTGGAGAGAACAACTAATGTACGGGGATAGAAATAGTGTGGGCCGTTTGACAGAGGTAGGCTATTTATTACAGGTCAGAAAGCTGTACACGTGTAGAGAGTTCACGCGATGGCCCAGAGGAGAATCGTTTCCATGGCACCTGGGGAACATTGGTACCTGGATTCCTGTGGTTAAAACAAATGTTTACAGTGCTGTTTCCTTTGGTAGACTATTTTTAGAATGTTTGATCCGAGTTAAACATGTTAGTTAAACATGTTAGTGGTTTGGAATGTGATCAGGAAATCAGCTCTCCAAAAAAGAGTATACACACGTGGAACACACACACACACACACACACACACACACACACACACACACACACACACACACACACACACACACACACACACACACACACACACACACACACACACACACACACACACACACACACACACACACACACACACACACACAGTGTTTAGTGGACATATTAAGTGTTTAGTGGACATATTAAGTGTTTAGTGGACATATTGAGTGTCTAGTGGACATACAGTATTAAGTGTTTAGTGGACATATTGAGTGTTTAGTGGACATACAGTATTAAGTGTTCAGTGGACATATTGAGTGTTTAGTGGACATACAGTATTAAATGTTTAGTGGACATACAGTATTAAGTGTTTAGTGGACATATTGAGTATTTAGTGGACAAATTGAGTGTTTAGTGGACATACAGTATTTAGTGTTTAGTGGACATATTGAGTGTTTAGTGGACATACAGTATTAAGTGTTTAGTGGACATATTGAGTGTTTAGTGGACATACAGTATTAAGTGTTTAGTGGACATATTGAGTGTTTAGTGGACATACAGTATTAAGTGTTTAGTGGAAAAATTGAGTGTTAAGTGGACATACAGTATTAAGTGTTTAGTGGACATATTGAGTGTTAAGTGGACATACAGTATTAAGTGTTTAGTGGACATATTGAGTGTTTAGTGGACATACAGTATTAAGTGTTTAGTGGAAAAATTGAGTGTTAAGTGGACATACAGTATTAAGTGTTTAGTGGACATATTGAGTGTTAAGTGGACATACAGTATTAAGTGTTTAGTGGACATATTGAGTGTTTAGTGGACATATTGAGTGTTTAGTGGACATATTGAGTATTTAGTGGACAAATTGAGTGTTTAGTGGACATACAGTATTAAGTGTTTAGTGGACATATTGAGTGTTGAGTGGACATATTGAGTGTTTAGTGGACATATTGAGTATTTAGTGGACAAATTGAGTGTTTAGTGGACATATTGAGTGTTTAGTGGACATATTTAGTATTTAGTGTTCAAATTGAGTGTTTAGTGGACATATTAAGTGTTTAGTGGACATGTTGAGTATTTTGTGGATATACAGTATTAAGTGTTTAGTGGACATATTAAGTGTTTAGTGGACATGTTGAGTGTTTAGTGGACATATTAAGTGTTTAGTGGACATATTGAGTATTTAGTGGACATATTAAGTGTTTAGTGGACAAATTGAGTGTTTAGTGGACATATTGAGTGTTTAGTGGACATGTTGAGTATTTAGTGGACAAATTGAGTGTTTAGTGGACATATTGAGTGTTTAGTGGACATATTGAGTATTTAGTGGACAAATTAAGTGTTTAGTGGACATATTGAGTGGTTTGTGAAAATATTGAGTGTTTAGTGGACATATTGAGTATTTAGTAGACAAATTGAGTGTTTTGTGGACATATTGAGTGTTTAGTTGACAAATTGAGTGTTTTGTGGACATATTGAGTGTTTAGTGGACATGTTGAGTATTTTGTGGATATACAGTATTAAGTGTTTAGTGGACATAGAGTGTTAAGTGGACATACAGTATTAAGTGTTTTGTGGACATATTGAGTGTTTAGTGAACATATTGAGTATTTAGTGGACAAATTGAGTGTTTAGTGAACATATTGAGTGTTTAGTGGACATATTGAGTATTTAGTGGACAAATTGAGTGTTTTGTGGACATATTGAGTGTTTAGTGGACATATTAAGTGTTTAGTGGACATATTGAGTGTTTAGTGGACATATTGAATGTTTAGTGGACATGTTCAGTATTTAGTGGAATAATTGAGTGTTTAGTGGACATATTATGTGTTTAGTGGACATGTTGAGTGTTTAGTGGACATTTTGAGTGTTTAGTGGACATATTGAGTGTTTAGTGGACATATTGAGTATTTAGTGGATATACAGTATTAAGTGTTTAGTGGACATATTAAGATTTTGTGTACATTTTGAGTGTTTAGTGGACATATTGAAGGTTTAGTGGACATATTGAGTATTTTGTGGATATACAGTATTAAGTGTTTAGTGGACATATTGAGTGTTAAGTGGACATAGAGTATTAAGTGTTTAGTGGACATATTAAGTGTTTAGTGGACATATTAAGTGTTTAGTGGACATGTTCAGTATTTTGTGGACAAATTGAGGGTTTAGTGGACATATTGAGTGTTTAGTGGACATTTTGAGAATTTAGTGGATGAATTGAGTGTTTCGTGGACATATTAAGTGTTTAGTAGACAAATTAAGTGTTTCGTGGACATATTGAGTGTTTTGTGGACATATTAAGTATTTCATTGTACAAATTAAGTGTTTAGTGGACATATTGAGTATTTAGTGGACAAATTGAGTGTTTAGCGGACATATTGAGTGTTTAGTGGACATATTGAGTGTTTAGTGGACATACAGTATTAAGTGTTTAGTGGACATATTGAGTGTTTAGTGGACATACAGTATTAAGTGTTTAGTGGACATATTGAGTGTTTAGTGGACATACAGTATTAAGTGTTTAGTGGACATATTGAGTGTTTAGTGGACATACAGTATTAAGTGTTTAGTGGACATATTGAGTGTTTAGTGGACATACAGTATTAAGTGTTTAGTGGAAAAATTGAGTGTTAAGTGGACATACAGTATTAAGTGTTTAGTGGACATATTGAGTGTTAAGTGGACATACAGTATTAAGTGTTTAGTGGACATATTGAGTGTTAAGTGGACATACAGTATTAAGTGTTTAGTGGACATATTGATTATTTAGTGGACAAATTGAGTGTTTAGTGGACATACAGTATTAAGTGTTTAGTGGACATATTGAGTGTTTAGTGGACATACAGTATTAAGTGTTCAGTGGACATATTGAGTGTTTAGTGGACATACAGTATTAAATGTTTAGTGGACATACAGTATTAAGTGTTTAGTGGACATATTGAGTATTTAGTGGACAAATTGAGTGTTTAGTGGACATACAGTATTTAGTGTTTAGTGGACATATTGAGTGTTTAGTGGACATATTGAGTGTTTACTGGACATACAGTATTAAGTGTTTAGTGGACATATTGAGTGTTTAGTGGACATACAGTATTAAGTGTTTAGTGGACATATTGAGTGTTTAGTGGACATACAGTATTAAGTGTTTAGTGGACATATTGAGTGTTTAGTGGACATACAGTATTAAGTGTTTAGTGGAAAAATTGAGTGTTAAGTGGACATACAGTATTAAGTGTTTAGTGGACATATTGAGTGTTAAGTGGACATACAGTATTAAGTGTTTAGTGGACATATTGAGTGTTTAGTGGACATACAGTATTAAGTGTTTAGTGGAAAAATTGAGTGTTAAGTGTACATACAGTATTAAGTGTTTAGTGGACATATTGAGTGTTAAGTGGACATACAGTATTAAGTGTTTAGTGGACATATTGAGTGTTTAGTGGACATATTGAGTGTTTAGTGGACATATTGAGTATTTAGTGGACAAATTGAGTGTTTAGTGGACATACAGTATTAAGTGTTTAGTGGACATATTGAGTGTTGAGTGGACATATTGAGTGTTTAGTGGACATATTGAGTATTTAGTGGACAAATTGAGTGTTTAGTGGACATATTGAGTGTTTAGTGGACATATTTAGTATTTAGTGTTCAAATTGAGTGTTTAGTGGACATATTAAGTGTTTAGTGGACATGTTGAGTATTTTGTGGATATACAGTATTAAGTGTTTAGTGGACATATTAAGTGTTTAGTGGACATGTTGAGTGTTTAGTGGACATATTAAGTGTTTAGTGGACATATTGAGTATTTAGTGGACATATTAAGTGTTTAGTGGACAAATTGAGTGTTTAGTGGACATATTGAGTGTTTAGTGGACATGTTGAGTATTTAGTGGACAAATTGAGTGTTTAGTGGACATATTGAGTATTTAGTGGACAAATTAAGTGTTTAGTGGACATATTGAGTGGTTTGTGAAAATATTGAGTGTTTAGTGGACATATTGAGTATTTAGTAGACAAATTGAGTGTTTTGTGGACATATTGAGTGTTTAGTTGACAAATTGAGTGTTTTGTGGACATATTGAGTGTTTAGTGGACATGTTGAGTATTTTGTGGATATACAGTATTAAGTGTTTAGTGGACATAGAGTGTTAAGTGGACATACAGTATTAAGTGTTTTGTGGACATATTAAGTGTTTAGTGGACATGTTGAGTGTTTAGTGGACATATTGAATGTTTAGTGGACATGTCCAGTATTTAGTGGACAAATTGAGTGTTTTGTGGACATATTGAGTGTTTAGTGGACATATTAAGTGTTTAGTGGACATATTGAGTGTTTAGTGGACATATTGAATGTTTAGTGGACATGTCCAGTATTTAGTGGAATAATTGAGTGTTTAGTGGACATATTATGTGTTTAGTGGACATGTTGAGTGTTTAGTGGACATTTTGAGTGTTTAGTGGACATATTGAGTGTTTAGTGGACATATTGAGCATTTAGTGGATATACAGTATTAAGTGTTTAGTGGACATATTAAGATTTTGTGGACATTTTGAGTGTTTAGTGGACATATTGAAGGTTTAGTGGACATATTGAGTATTTTGTGGATATACAGTATTAATTGTTTAGTGGACATATTGAGTGTTAAGTGGACATAGAGTATTAAGTGTTTAGTGGACATATTAAGTGTTTAGTGGACATATTAAGTGTTTAGTGGACATGTTCAGTATTTTGTGGACAAATTGAGGGTTTAGTGGACATATTGAGTGTTTAGTGGACATTTTGAGAATTTAGTGGATGAATTGAGTGTTTCGTGGACATATTAAGTGTTTAGTAGACAAATTAAGTGTTTCTTGGACATATTGAGTGTTTTGTGGACATATTAAGTATTTCATTGTACAAATTAAGTGTTTAGTGGACATATTGAGTATTTAGTGGACAAATTGAGTGTTTAGCGGACATATTGAGTGTTTAGTGGACATATTGAGTGTTTACTGGACATACAGTATTAAGTGTTTAGTGGACATATTGAGTGTTTAGTGGACATACAGTATTAAGTGTTTAGTGGACATATTGAGTGTTTAGTGGACATACAGTATTAAGTGTTTAGTGGACATATTGAGTGTTTAGTGGACATACAGTATTAAGTGTTTAGTGGAAAAATTGAGTGTTAAGTGGACATACAGTATTAAGTGTTTAGTGGACATATTGAGTGTTAAGTGGACATACAGTATTAAGTGTTTAGTGGACATATTAAGTGTTTAGTGGACATATTGAGTGTTTAGTGGACATATTGATTATTTAGTGGACAAATTGAGTGTTTAGTGGACATACAGTATTAAGTGTTTTGTGGACATATTGAGTGTTTAGTGGACATACAGTATTAAGTGTTTAGTGGACATATTGAGTGTTTAGTGGACATACAGTATTACGTGTTTAGTGGAAAAATTGAGTGTTAAGTGGACATACAGTATTAAGTGTTTAGTGGACATATTGAGTGTTAAGTGGACATACAGTATTAAGTGTTTAGTGGACATATTGAGTGTTTAGTGGACATACAGTATTAAGTGTTTAGTGGAAAAATGGAGTGTTAAGTGGACATACAGTATTAAGTGTTTAGTGGACATATTGAGTGTTAAGTGGACATACAGTATTAAGTGTTTAGTGGACATATTGAGTGTTTAGTGGACATATTGAGTGTTTAGTGGACATATTGAGTATTTAGTGGACAAATTGAGTGTTTAGTGGACATACAGTATTAAGTGTTTAGTGGACATATTGAGTGTTGAGTGGACATATTGAGTGTTTAGTGGACATATTGAGTATTTAGTGGACAAATTGAGTGTTTAGTGGACATATTGAGTGTTTAGTGGACATATTTAGTATTTAGTGTTCAAATTGAGTGTTTAGTGGACATATTAAGTGTTTAGTGGACATGTTGAGTATTTTGTGGATATACAGTATTAAGTGTTTAGTGGACATATTAAGTGTTTAGTGGACATGTTGAGTGTTTAGTGGACATATTAAGTGTTTAGTGGACATATTGAGTATTTAGTGGACATATTAAGTGTTTAGTGGACAAATTGAGTGTTTAGTGGACATATTGAGTGTTTAGTGGACATGTTGAGTATTTAGTGGACAAATTGAGTGTTTAGTGGACATATTGAGTGTTTAGTGGACATATTGAGTATTTAGTGGACAAATTAAGTGTTTAGTGGACATATTGAGTGGTTTGTGAAAATATTGAGTGTTTAGTGGACATATTGAGTATTTAGTAGACAAATTGAGTGTTTTGTGGACATATTGAGTGTTTAGTTGACAAATTGAGTGTTTTGTGGACATATTGAGTGTTTAGTGGACATGTTGAGTATTTTGTGGATATACAGTATTAAGTGTTTAGTGGACATAGAGTGTTAAGTGGACATACAGTATTAAGTGTTTTGTGGACATATTGAGTGTTTAGTGAACATATTGAGTATTTAGTGGACAAATTGAGTGTTTAGTGAACATATTGAGTGTTTAGTGGACATATTGAGTATTTAGTGGACAAATTGAGTGTTTTGTGGACATATTGAGTGTTTAGTGGACATATTAAGTGTTTAGTGGACATATTGAGTGTTTAGTGGACATATTGAATGTTTAGTGGACATGTTCATGTTCAGTATTTAGTGGAATAATTGAGTGTTTAGTGGACATATTATGTGTTTAGTGGACATGTTGAGTGTTTAGTGGACATTTTGAGTGTTTAGTGGACATATTGAGTGTTTAGTGGACATATTGAGTATTTAGTGGATATACAGTATTAAGTGTTTAGTGGACATATTAAGATTTTGTGGACATTTTGAGTGTTTAGTGGACATATTGAAGGTTTAGTGGACATATTGAGTATTTTGTGGATATACAGTATTAAGTGTTTAGTGGACATATTGAGTGTTAAGTGGACATAGAGTATTAAGTGTTTAGTGGACATATTAAGTGTTTAGTGGACATATTAAGTGTTTAGTGGACATGTTGAGTATTTTGTGGACATATTGAGGGTTTAGTGGACATATTGAGTGTTTAGTGGACATTTTGAGAATTTAGTGGATGAATTGAGTGTTTCGTGGACATATTAAGTGTTTAGTAGACAAATTAAGTGTTTCGTGGACATATTGAGTGTTTTGTGGACATATTAAGTATTTCATTGTACAAATTAAGTGTTTAGTGGACATATTGAGTATTTAGTGGACAAATTGAGTCTTTAGCGGACATATTGAGTGTTTAGTGGACATATTGAGTGTTTACTGGACATACAGTATTAAGTGTTTAGTGGACATATTGAGTGTTTAGTGGACATACAGTATTAAGTGTTTAGTGGACATATTGAGTGTTTAGTGGACATACAGTATTAAGTGTTTAGTGGACATATTGAGTGTTTAGTGGACATACAGTATTAAGTGTTTAGTGGAAAAATTGAGTTTTAAGTGGACATACAGTATTAAGTGTTTAGTGGACATATTGAGTGTTAAGTGGACATACAGTATTAAGTGTTTAGTGGACATATTGAGTGTTTAGTGGACATATTGAGTGTTTAGTGGACATATTGATTATTTAGTGGACAAATTGAGTGTTTAGTGGACATACAGTATTAAGTGTTTTGTGGACATATTGAGTGTTGAGTGGACATATTGAGTGTTTAGTGGACATATTGAGTGTTTAGTGGACATATTGAGTATTTAGTGGACAAATTGAGTGTTTAGTGGACATATTGAGTGTTTAGTGGACATTTTTAGTATTTAGTGTTCAAATTGAGTGTTTAGTGGACATATTAAGTGTTTAGTGGACATGTTGAGTATTTTGTGGATATACAGTATTAAGTGTTTAGTGGACATAGAGTGTTAAGTGGACATACAGTATTAAGTGTTTTGTGGACATATTGAGTGTTTAGTGAACATATTGAGTATATAGTGGAGAAATTGATTGTTTAGTGGACATATTGAGTATTTAGTGGACAAATTGAGTGTTTTGTGGACATATTGAGTGTTTAGTGGACATATTGAGTGTTTAGTGGACATGTTGAGTGTTTTGTGGACATATTAAGTATTTTAGTGTACAAATTAAGTGTTTAGTGGACATATTGAGTGTTTAGTGGACATATTGAGTGTTTAGTGGACATGTTGAGTATTTAGTGGACAAATTGAGTGTTTAGTGGACATATTGAGTGTTTAGTGGACATATTGAGTATTTAGTGGACAGATTAAGTGTTTAGTGGACATATTGAGTGTTTAGTGAACATATTGAGTGTTTAGTGGACATATTGAGTATTTAGTGGACAAATTGAGTGTTTTGTGGACATGTTGAGTGTTTAGTGGACAAATTGAGTGTTTTGTGGACATATTGAGTGTTTAGTGGACATGTTGAGTATTTTGTGGATATACAGTATTCAGTGTTTAGTGGACATAGAGTGTTAAGTGGACATACAGTATTAAGTGTTTTGTGGACATATTGAGTGTTTAGTGAACATATTGAGTATATAGTGGACAAATTGATTGTTTATTGAACATATTGAGTGTTTAGTGGACATATTGAGTATTTAGTGGACAAATTGAGTGTTTTGTGGACATATTGAGTGTTTAGTGGACATATTGAGTGTTTAGTGGACATATTGAGTGTTTAGTGGACATATTGAGTATTTAGTGGATATACAGTATTAAGTGTTTAGTGGACATATTAAGTGTTTAGTGGACAAATTGTGTGTTTAGTGGACATATTGAGTGTTTTGTGGACATGTTGAGTGTTTAGTGGACAAATTGAGTGTTTAGTGGACATATTAAGTGTTTAGTGGACATATTATTTGTTTAGTGGACATGTTGAGTGTTTAGTGGATATTTTGAGAGTTCAGTGGACATATTGAGTGTTTAGTGGACATATTGAGTTTTTAGTGGACATATTGAGTGTTTAGTGGACATATTGAGTGTTTAGTGGACATATTAAGTGCTTAGTGGACATATATAGTGTTTAGTGGACATATTGAGTGTTTCTGGACATATTGAGTGTTTAGTTGACAAATTGAGTGCTTAGTGGACATATTGAGTGTTTAGTGGACATATTAAGTGTTTAGTGGACATATTAAGTGTTTAGTGGACATACAGTATTAAGTGTTTAGTGGAAATATTAAGTGTTTAGTGAACATATTAAGTGTTTAGTGGACATATTGAGTGTTTCGTGGACATACTGAGTGTTTAGTGGCCAAATTGAGTGTTTAGTGGACATATTATGTGTTTAGTGGGCATGTTGAGTGTTTTGTGGGCATGTTGAGTGTTTAGTGGACATTGTGAGTGTTTAGTGGACATATTAAGTGTTTAGTGGACATGTTGAGTATTTTGTGGATATACAGTATTAAGTGTTTAGTGGACATAGAGTGTTAGTGGACATACAGTATTAAGTGTTTTGTGGACATATTGAGTGTTTAGTGAACATATTGAGTATTTAGTGGACAAATTGAGTGTTTAGTGAACATATTGAGTGTTTAGTGGACATATTGAGTATTTAGTGGACAAATTGAGTGTTTTGTGGACATATTGAGTGTTTAGTGGACATATTAAGTGTTTAGTGGACATATTGAGTGTTTAGTGGACATATTGAATGTTTAGTGGACATGTTCATGTTCAGTATTTAGTGGAATAATTGAGTGTTTAGTGGACATATTATGTGTTTAGTGGACATGTTGAGTGTTTAGTGGACATTTTGAGTGTTTAGTGGACATATTGAGTGTTTAGTGGACATATTGAGTATTTAGTGGATATACAGTATTAAGTGTTTAGTGGACATATTAAGATTTTGTGGACATTTTGAGTGTTTAGTGGACATATTGAAGGTTTAGTGGACATATTGAGTATTTTGTGGATATACAGTATTAAGTGTTTAGTGGACATATTGAGTGTTAAGTGGACATAGAGTATTAAGTGTTTAGTGGACATATTAAGTGTTTAGTGGACATATTAAGTGTTTAGTGGACATGTTGAGTATTTTGTGGACATATTGAGGGTTTAGTGGACATATTGAGTGTTTAGTGGACATTTTGAGAATTTAGTGGATGAATTGAGTGTTTAGTGGACATATTAAGTGTTTAGTAGACAAATTAAGTGTTTCGTGGACATATTGAGTGTTTTGTGGACATATTAAGTATTTCATTGTACAAATTAAGTGTTTAGTGGACATATTGAGTATTTAGTGGACAAATTGAGTCTTTAGCGGACATATTGAGTGTTTAGTGGACATATTGAGTGTTTACTGGACAGTATTAAGTGTTTAGTGGACATATTGAGTGTTTAGTGGACATACAGTATTAAGTGTTTAGTGGACATATTGAGTGTTTAGTGGACATACAGTATTAAGTGTTTAGTGGACATATTGAGTGTTTAGTGGACATATTAAGTGTTTAGTGGAAAAATTGAGTTTTAAGTGGACATACAGTATTAAGTGTTTAGTGGACATATTGAGTGTTAAGTGGACATACAGTATTAAGTGTTTAGTGGACATATTGAGTGTTTAGTGGACATATTGAGTGTTTAGTGGACATATTGATTATTTAGTGGAAAATTGAGTGTTTAGTGGACATACAGTATTAAGTGTTTTGTGGACATATTGAGTGTTTAGTGGACATATTGAGTGTTTAGTGGACATATTAAGTGTTTAGTGGACATATTGAGTATTTAGTGGACAAATTGAGTGTTTAGTGGAAATATTGAGTGTTTAGTGGACATATTTAGTATTTAGTGTTCAAATTGAGTGTTTAGTGGACACATTAAGTGTTTAGTGGACATGTTGAGTATTTTGTGGATATACAGTATTAAGTGTTTAGTGGACATAGAGTGTTAAGTGGACAGTATTAAGTGTTTTGTGGACATATTGAGTGTTTAGTGAACATATTGAGTATATAGTGGAGAAATTGATTGTTTAGTGGACATATTGAGTATTTAGTGGACAAATTGAGTGTTTTGTGGACATATTGAGTGTTTAGTGGACATATTGAGTGTTTAGTGGACATGTTGAGTGTTTTGTGGACATATTAAGTATTTTAGTGTACAAATTAAGTGTTTAGTGGACATATTGAGTGTTTAGTGGACATATTGAGTGTTTAGTGGACATGTTGAGTATTTAGTGGACAAATTGAGTGTTTAGTGGACATATTGAGTGTTTAGTGGACATATTGAGTATTTAGTGGACAGATTAAGTGTTTAGTGGACATATTGAGTGTTTAGTGAACATATTGAGTGTTTAGTGGACATATTGAGTATTTAGTGGACAAATTGAGTGTTTTGTGGACATGTTGAGTGTTTAGTGGACAAATTGAGTGTTTTGTGGACATATTGAGTGTTTAGTGGACATGTTGAGTATTTTGTGGATATACAGTATTCAGTGTTTAGTGGACATAGAGTGTTAAGTGGACATACAGTATTAAGTGTTTTGTGGACATATTGAGTGTTTAGTGAACATATTGAGTATATAGTGGACAAATTGATTGTTTAGTGAACATATTGAGTGTTTAGTGGACATATTGAGTATTTAGTGGACAAATTGAGTGTTTAGTGGACATATTGAGTGTTTAGTGGACATATTGAGTGTTTAGTGGACATATTGAGTGTTTAGTGGACATATTGAGTATTTAGTGGATATACAGTATTAAGTGTTTAGTGGACATATTAAGTGTTTAGTGGACAAATTGTGTGTTTAGTGGACATATTGAGTGTTTTGTGGACATGTTGAGTGTTTAGTGGACAAATTGAGTGTTTAGTGGACATATTAAGTGTTTAGTGGACATATTATTTGTTTTGTGGACATGTTGAGTGTTTAGTGGATATTTTGATTGTTCAGTGGACATATTGAGTGTTTAGTGGACATATTGAGTTTTTAGTGGACATATTGAGTGTTTAGTGGACATATTAAGTGCTTAGTGGACATATATAGTGTTTAGTGGACATATTGAGTGTTTCTGGACATATTGAGTGTTTAGTGGACAAATTGAGTGCTTAGTGGACATATTAAGTGTTTAGTGGACATACAGTATTAAGTGTTTAGTGGAAATATTAAGTGTTTAGTGAACATATTAAGTGTTTAGTGGCCAAATTGAGTGTTTAGTGGACATATTATGTGTTTAGTGGGCATGTTGAGTGTTTAGTGGGCATGTTGAGTGTTTAGTGGACATTGTGAGTGTTTAGTGGACATATTGAGTGTTTCGTGGACATATTGAGAGTTTAGTGGACATATTATGTGTTTAGTGGGCATGTTGAGTGTTTAGTGCATATTTTGAAAGTTTAGTGGACATATTGATTGTTTAGTGGACATATTGCATTTTTAGTGGACATATTGAGTGTTTAGTGGACATATTTTAGTGTTTATTGGACATATGAGTGTTTCGTGGGCATACAGTATTAAGTGTTTAGTGGACATATTGAATGTTTAGTGGACATATTAAGTGTTTAGTGGACATTTTGAGTATTTTGTGGCTATACAGTATTATGTGTTTAGTGGACATTGTGAGTGTTTAGTGGACATATTGAGTGTTTAGTGGACATATTGAGTGTTTAGTGGACATATTAAGTGTTTAGTGGACATACAGTATTAAGTGTTTAGTGGACATATTCAGTGTTTAGTGAACATATTAAGTGTTTAGTGGACATATTGAGTGTTTAGTGGACATATTGAGTGTTTAGTTGAGATATTGAGTGTTTAGTGGACATATTATGTGTTTAGTGGACATATTGAGTGTTTAGTGGACATATTGAGTGTTTAGTGGACATATTGAGTGTTTCGTGGACATATTATGTGTTTAGTGGACATGTTGAGTGTTTAGTGGACATATTGAGTGTTTAGTGGACATATTATGTGTTTAGTGGACATATTGAGTGTTTAGTGGACATATTTAGTTTTTAGTGGACATATTGAGTGTTTAGTGGATAAATTGAGTGTTTAGTGGACATATTATGTGTTTAGTGGACATGTTGAGTGTTTAGTGGACATATTTTAGTGTTTATTGGACATATGAGTGTTTCGTGGGCATACAGTATTAAGCGTTTAGTGTAAAAATTTGAGTGTTTAGTGGAGATATTGAGTGTTTATTGGACATATTGAGTGTTTAGTTGAGATATTGAGTGTTTAGTGGACATATTATGTGTTTAGTGGACATATTGAGTGTTTAGTGGACATATTGAGTGTTTAGTGGACATATTGAGTGTTTCGTGGACATATTATGTGTTTAGTGGACATGTTGAGTGTTTAGTGGACATATTGAGTGTTTAGTGGACATATTATGTGTTTAGTGGACATATTGAGGTTTTAGTGGGCATACAGCATTAAGTGTTTAGTGGACATATTAAGTGTTTAGTGGACATATTAAGTGTTTAGTGGACATACAGTTTTAAGTGTTTAGTGGACATATTAAGTGTTTAGTGAACATATTAAGTGTTTAGTGGACATATTGAGTGTTTCGTGGACATATTGAGTGTTTAGTGGACAAATTGAGTGTTTAGTGGACATATTATGTGTTTAATGGGCATGTTGAGTGTTTAGTGGGCATGTTGAGTGTTTAGTGGACATATTGAGTGTTTAGTGGACATATTGAATTTTTAGTGGACATATTGAGTGTTTAGTGGACATATTTTAGTGTTTATTGGACATATGAGTGTTTCGTGGGCATACAGTATTAAGTGTTTAGTGGACATATTGAATGTTTAGTGGACATATTAAGTGTTTAGTGGACATTTTGAGTATTTTGTGGCTATACAGTATTATGTGTTTAGTGGACATTGTGAGTGTTTAGTGGACATATTGAGTGTTTAGTGGACATATTGAGTGTTTAGTGGACATGTTAAGTGTTTAGTGGACATACAGTATTAAGTGTTTAGTGGATATATTCAGTGTTTAGTGAACATATTAAGTGTTTAGTGGACATATTGAGTGTTTAGTGGACATATTGAGTGTTTAGTGGACATATTGAGTGTTTAGTGGACATATTATGTGTTTAGTGGGCATGTTGAGTGTTTAGTGGGCATGTTGAGTGTTTAGCGGACATTTTGAGTGTTTAGTGGACATATTGAGTGTTTAGTGGACATATTTAGTTTTTAGTGGACATATTGAGTGTTTAGTGGACAAATTGAGTGTTTAGTGGACATATTATGTGTTTAGTGGACATGTTGAGTGTTTAGTGGACATATTTTAGTGTTTATTGGACATATGAGTGTTTCGTGGGCATACAGTATTAAGCGTTTAGTGTAAAAATTTGAGTGTTTAGTGGAGATATTGAGTGTTTATTGGACATATTGAGTGTTTAGTTGAGATATTGAGTGTTTAGTGGACATATTATGTGTTTAGTGGACATATTGAGTGTTTAGTGGACATATTGAGTGTTTAGTGGACATATTGAGTGTTTCGTGGACATATTATGTGTTTAGTGGACATGTTGAGTGTTTAGTGGACATATTGAGTGTTTAGTGGACATATTATGTGTTTAGTGGACATATTGAGTGTTTAGTGGACATATTGAGTGTTTCATGGACATATTGAGTGTTTAGTGGACATATTGAGTGTTTAGTGGAGGGGACATATAGAGTGGTAAACTCTTACTTGGAGTCCCTTCAGAGTCTTGAAGTCATTCTCCTTGATCTCAGTGATCTTGTTGTTCTGCAGGTCCAGCAGTGTGCTGTCTGCAGGGATCTCATCTGGAACACTCTTCAGCCCTGCAGAAGAAGAGGAAGGAGAGTAGAGATACTCACAGACCGAGACAAAACAGGAAGGAGAGGAGAGCTACTTCTAGGCCAGTCTGTTGAAGCTAGTTTCATAGCTCCATGTGATTTTACCCTGCCATAAGCATTTGTGTGCATGATGAGGCACGACAAGGAGTGTGTTTGTGTGTGTGTGCGTGAGAGAGGTTTGTCCAGGTGACAGGAAACTTCCTGAGCTGTGCTGCAGCTGTGCCTGCTAGCTGATGGGAAATTAAGTTTGCAGTAGAGTCGGAACAAGGAAACTAGGACATTTCAGACTTTCTAACTAGTTGTAGTTATACACGTTCCGCGTTCAACCAGTTTGCAAGTCAGAAATGTCAAAATGTTTAGCATGTCAACAGTGAATAACCCCAAAGAACCAACGTATGATGTGTTTCGTGGTAATAGTCCAGACATGAGTGATACCAGATACCCCATGAGTTAGCATTGAAACAATCTATGGCATACAGTGTGGAAATGGGACTCAAAATGAATTTCCGTCAATTTCAAGTGTCCACATACCTGGACACTGACCTCATTGCATGCTGTTTGGGTTGGAGAGTACATTGCATTATTTGGCACTGAGACAGTAAATGTCACCTGTCTATATTACTGGTAAACCAGAACCATATGTTCTGAGGGAGAACACTGAGGGAATAATGAGATGGGGTGATGTATACACGATGTAGATGTATTGGGTAAATTATGTATTTTTGTGTAATATGATTCTGTTTTATTGTGTTCTATTCTAACTTTTCTATTATATTATGTTCTGTTATATTCTATTCCATTCTATTCTATTGTGTTATATTCTATTATATTCTGTTTTATTCTATTATTTTCTATTCTATTGTGTTCTATTCCATTCTATTCTATTCTGTTGTGTTCTATTCCATTGCATTCTATTCTATTATTTTCTATTCTACTCTATTCTGTTCTATTCTATTCTATTCTATTCTATTGGTATTGTTTTAAATAGAGGGCGAACACAGAGAGCTACCACAAGTCATCAACACAATGTCTAAGGGTCAAGGTTCACATGGCTGGTTTCCATTCTAGAGGACAGCGGTTGTCTCTGGAATAAACTGTTTAGTTATTCAGGGCTTAAATGCTGTGTATTTTAAACTCCACATATGCAGACACACTTTGGCTTAAAAGCTTTGAGTACGCCCCACTTACACAAACATTCTCTTCAGCTCAGATGGCTTTTCTATCAGTTTCTCCTACCCTGCCCAAGCCCCACAATCCTCCACACAGCTGTCTGTAGGCTCTCACTGTGCGGCATATCACCACTGTGCTCCCTCTCTCCATCTCCCACTTAATATCTTCTCTCTTCTCTCACTCCTCATGTCTTTCTCTCATATCCCTTCACCCTTCCATCACGTCTCTTTCTCATCTACTCGCTCTCCTTTTCCATCCATCACCTTCTCTCTCTCCTCTCATTACATCTCGATCTCCTCCCTCTACCTCAATCCATCTTTGTTATTCTCTCTCTCGCTCTCTCTCTCTCTCTCTCTCTCTCTCTCTCTCTCTCTCGCAGCGTGAGGTGAACCACATGGCGTTCTGTCAGTCAGAGCTGACGTGGTTGGTACGGTAAACAGTTTGGCGAGAGTATGTCTACGTGTAGGAGAGGGAGACAGGGATGAGAGGTCAGTTACTGAGAGTCAGGTGTCTGGAAAGTCTGGTTGAGATGTTTAGTATCAGGGTTTTTGTCCTCTGGAAGGATTGGAAAAGAAAGACTGAATAGCAGACAACAGACTTCTGTTATGAGCCACCTGTGTGTAATGGATGTATTTACAGTGCCTCTGGTCACACTCACTGGTCCCAAGCATAGCCGAAAGCTGCCCAGTGACATGAGCCTACCGGACGAGCTAAACTACTTATATGCTCGCTTTGAGGCAAATAACACTGAAACATGCATGAGAGCACCTGCTGTACCGAAAGACTGTGTGATCATGCTCTCTGCAGCCGATGTGAGTAAGATCTTTAGACAGGTCAACATTCACAAGGCCGCAGGGTCAGACGGATTACCAGGACGTGTACTGCGAGCATGCGCTGACCAACTAGCAAGTGTCTTCATTGACATTTTCAACCCCTCCCTGTCCGAGTCTGTAACACCAACATGTTTTAAACAGACCACCATCGTGCCTGTGCCCAAGAACACTAAGGTAACCTGCATCCCAGAAACCCTAGACCCACTCCAATTTGCATACCGCCTCAACAGATCCACAGATGATGCAGTCTCTATTGCACTCCACACAGCTCTTTCCAACTGGGACAAAAGGAACACCTATGTGAGAATGCTATTCATTGACTACAGGTCAGCGTTCAACACCATAGTGCCCTCAAAGCTCATCAATAAGCTAAGGACCCTGGGACTAAACCCCTCCCTCTGCAACTGGATCCTGGACTTCCTGACGGGCCGCCCCCAGGTGGTAAGGGTAGGTAACAACACATACGCAACGCTGATCTTCAACACAGGGACCCCTCAGGGGTGCGTGCTCAGCCCCCTCCTGTACTCCCTGTTCACTCATGACTGCATGGCCAGGCACGACTCCAACACCATCATTAAATTTGCCAATGATACAACAGTGTTGTAGGCCTTATCACCGACAACAGCGAGACAGCATATAGGGAGGAGGTCAGAGACCTGGCCGTGTTGTGCCAGGACAACAACCTCTCCCTCAATGTGATCAAGACAAAGGAGATGATTGTGGACTACAGGAAAAAGAGGACCGAGCACACTCCCATTCTCATCGATGGGGCTGCAGTGAAGCAGGTTGAGAGGTTCCTTGGTGTCCACATCACCAACAAACTAAAATGGTCCAAACACACCATGACAGTCGTGAAGCGGGCACGACAAAGCGTATTCCCCCTCAGGAGACTGAAAAGATTTGGCATGGGTCCTCAGATCCTCAAAAGGTTCTACAGCTGCAGGTTCAGCAGCTGCAACTGCTCGACCTCCGACCGCAAGGCACTACAGAGGGTAGTGCGAACGGCCCAGTACATCACTGGGGCCAAGCTTCCTGCTATCCAGGACCACTATACCATGGGGTGTCAGAGGAAGGCCCTAAAAATTGTCAAAGACTCCAGCCACCCTAGTCATAGACTATTCTCTCTGCTATCACATGGCAAGTGGTACTGGAGTGCCAAGTCTAGGTCCAAGAGGCTTCTAAACAGCTTCTACCCCCAAGCCATAAGACTCCTGAACATCTAGTCAAAAGGCTACCCAGACTATTCACCTTGTCCCCCCCTACCCTCCCGTCTCCACACCACTGCCACTCTCTGTTGTCATCTGTGCATAGTCACTTTAATTAACTCTACGTACATGTACATACTACCTCAACTAACTGGTGCCCCCGCACATTGACTCTGTACCGGCACTCCCCTGTATATTGTTATTTTACTGCTCTTCTTTAATTGCTTTTTACTTTTATCTCTTATTCTTATCCGTATTTCTTTAAACTGCACTGTCGGTTAGGTGCTCGATAGTAAGCATTTCACTGTAAGGTTGTATTCGGCACATGTGACTCATACAATTTGATTTGCTTGGAATCTTCCCCCAAAATATATTAATTGAATTAGTTTGTTCAAACTTGGGAGCATTTCCATAGCAATGTCACGGGAAAAATGGCTGGTCAGATCGTCTCAGTGCTCTGCAGATTATTCATTTAAGAAAGTCGGCTTGGCTGATACATACAGTAAGTAAGTGAGAGAAACCAGAGGTTGAGATAGTACGCTCTGTTCTTGTTGAGATACTGGCATGGTAACATGACCTCTTGACAAGTGGCAGACTAGAAAAATAGGAGCTGAATGCCAACATAGTCCCTTTATTGTAGCAATTTCAATAAAAGCCAAATTTATGTGATATCAAGCATATGATTGCCCTGGCCTCTTGCCCTCATGCTTTCAGCACATCCAATAATTAATTGCAACGTTTATACAATTTCCAGCCCTGCAATCCTTTATTTGGGGGGTGTACTGTAACTTTCTCTCCTTGTGAGGGGAAGGTCTTTTCAGTCATTATGGGTCTGATTGTCCCTTAGTTGAGCGTGAGTTTTCCATTACGTTGTCCATTCACAGCAGCACAGTGTAGCTACGTCTGTCAGCAACACTAGTAATCACTCAGTTCAGTCAGGGCATTGGGAAAAAGAAGGGTTTCTGTCATCCACAGCACCTGTTGACACATAGGGACCCATTAAATCAAACTCTCCTAGATAGGAGAGTTCAAGGCAACTGGGAACCTTATATCCCTGTCGGATGAAGGTCTTTGACGACTGTAACATCAGCCTGTTTTTAATCTAAACCTTAATGAAACTGAGCATTTTTTTATGAAGAGCCTTGTGTTCATTAAACCTAATTTCCTAACTCAGAAAGAAAGGAATCTGTTTTGATAGTACACCACCAGGGTTGGGGAGTAACGGATTACATGGAATCAATTATGTTGCCAGCAAAAATATAGTAATTAGATTACAGATACTTTTGAAAAACTAGATGATTACTTTAAGGATTACTTTTTAATTCAGAAAGGATATTTGAGAAAAAATACATCTTTGACAAATCTCTGTTTTCTCAATGACATTTAAATCAGCATTGAAAAAAGGAGAAAGTTTAAGTTTGTTCCACCTGAGTGAGTCAGAAACCGCTATGACGACACACCAAATGTGTTTGATGGATCGTGGGAAAAGAGCAGGAAAGGGTTTTGTAGGCTACATCCCAAGATATGTCTTCCAATGGTGCGACTGCTGTCGGCATCCAACGATTATCCAACTTGAATAAATGCTTGGCGGTAAGGATGACAGCAGTGGTGTAGTCTACGGCGATACGGATATCACTTATTGTTGATATCTACATAGCGCGTTGATGTGAATCACACTGCTGCTCCCTCATTTAGCTATTTGCACCTTACGGATTGTGGTTGTTGTGGATGGCTGTTCACAAATCTAAATGTGTATTTGAACCCAATAATGTTTGAATTCAAGATGTTTAAGCTGTCTAACAATCATTGTTTTTGAAACCAGTGGACAGCCAGTGAAAAATGTGTTCTTGCAACAGCTGCATAGTGTGGATCCAAGACTATGGAATAAATGTGGGTGCATTTATTGCTCAATCTAATTCATGCTGAAAAAAATGTATAAATCCATAGGCCTAATTGACACATGCTCAAACTTGCACACGATTGATATACTTAAAGGGGCAGTCTGTAGTTGCTACATCCATTTTTGGACTTATAAATTATATATACAGTATGTCCATTGATTTTTGAAGAATAGAACTTATAAATGCCTCATGAGCTTAGTTCAACTGTCACACTCCATGAGAACCCAGAATATAAGCTTGTTTTACTCCAATGTTTGTAAACATTAGCCTTATACCATGGATAAAACATTTTTTAAATTATTAATCTGAGAGTGGTTATATCACTCCAGGCCCATCCCTCAGCTTTTAACCAAAACAGAGGCAGGGCAGACGTTTTGTTATTGTTTCATCTGTGGATTTACCCTTTAAACATCTGCATATTATCAAGATATCAAAGTGTCACCAACAATAAGGTAAACAATAGGCCTATAGCAAATGCAGCATATGACATTCATTTTTCACACGTAAATAGCACTTTTCAGTAGTGCTCAAAGCATGCCATTCCATGAGCGCAGCATTTATTTTTCAACTCGAATCTATGAGCCCAATTAGTCCTCCATAACAACAAAATCATAAACAACAGAGTAGGGCTCGCTAATAAGTCCTTAGTTTTAGGGTCATGCTCAGGTAAAACTATTTGGCTAATCTATACTTCCATATTTCCAAGTCCTATTCTTAACGATAAAGTGGTATAATATTTATTGGAATGACTGGAATTCTGATAGACTTTGGTTTTTAAAATAAAGATATAATTGAATCATATTATTATTTTTTGTAGGAGAAAGCAATGGGTTAGAAGAAGCCAACATAACTAACCCATAAAGTAAAATTTAAGATCCATCTATGGCCCGTTATGTAAACTTTAACACTGATTTATTCTGCAATAGATGATGTTCAATTGGTAACATACATTTTTACATTCTTCTAATGCCTCTTAAGGGGAAAGTAATCTAAAAGTAACATAATGTAATCAGATTACGTTACTGAGTTTGGGCAATTCAAAAGTTACGTTACTGATTACAATTTTGGAGAAGTAATTAGTAATTGTAATGGATTACATTTAGAAAGTAACCTGCCCAACCCTGTACACCACAATGCCTGTCGAGTAATTGCCAAAAGTATTTTTTAAATAAATGTACTGTAACTACGTCTGGTGAACGTCTAGACTACTAGCCTCTGCACTACTTCCCGCTTCATCTCTGCACATACACATTTGATAACTGTAGCACACACCGCCAGCTGGACACCTGCAGAAAAAAGGCCTTGTGCTAACTTTTCCTTTATCATCCAGTTTTCTAACTGTAAAAGGGGGTGACATTGGATGGAAAGCAAACCAATCCAATCCAGCCCCCTCCCCTCCTAGGCCTGTGTGTGTGCCAGCAGGTCTGGGGAACAGATGCAGGCTCCAGGCCAGAGGGGCCGGTGCCAGAGATGAGGATCCAACTCTGGGGCTCCTGGGAGACGTTCAGCGCTAACAGGACCCAGTGAGGTAATGGAACCAGCCCTTTCCTGATCATCAGTCTCTCCATCTGTCTGTCGGAGTTGTTCTGTCTGTCTGTCTGGCTGCGTGGGTCAGTCTGTGTCTTTCACTTCCTCCACTGAAACTCATGGTTTCTTTGATTTCCCTCCTCTCTTTCTCTGTCCCTCTCCCTCCTTCTCTTTCACAGGTCTCTGTCTGTTTCTTTCTTCTCTCTCTCCTCTCTGTGTATACATCCCAGTCCATCTGTATCTCTCACTCTGTCTCTTTCTGTCTTTCTGTGTCTGTTTCTTTCTTCTCTCTCTCCTCTCTGTGTATACGTCCCAGTCCATCTGTATCTCTCACTCTGTCTCTTTCTGTCTTTCTGTGTCTGTTTCTTTCTTCTCTCTCTCCTCTCTGTGTATACATCCCAGTCCATCTGTACCTCTCACTCTGTCTTTGTCTGTCTCCAGTATTCCTCCCCTGCTCCACCCTTTTAAAACAAGAGTAAAGCCCCAAAACCAACCAAACTCATAGAGAAGAGAAGTTATACAAGCTAGATGAGCTACAGCCAAACAACTGGGTCAGTGACTTCCCTTGGCAGAGCTGTAGTCCTAGAGATGAGTCAGGCCAAAGCTTAAGGGTGATTGAAGCAAATAAACAGAATAATCTCGCAAACAATTAAGAGGATCAAGTAAATCATTTTAACTGTGTGGAAACAGAGCGCCAGGCTAATTCGTGGCAGAGTTCGTTTGCCTCCAGAGGGGATGGAGAAAGGAGCGATCTGACGGAGAAGAAAACAAGCTTTAGAACATTGGGCTTGTTAAACCGGGGTGAGTTCGAGACTTTCCCAAGCCCCGCTAACCTTTTAAATCGCTGCGTCTGCAAAAACAATTAGGAAAATAAGAAAAAGGCCAAAGTCCCGGCAAAACTATGTCATCGTCGCGGAAGAGCATGAAATTCGCAGCATCTGAGAGCGTTTAAAGTGGTCAGGCTGTGGCGGTATTCTTTTAGGCCAATTAACGAGCTGATGATGGGTAGATCAAACGCCAGACACTCTTTGAACATTTCTCTTAGGTCCCCAGATGGAGGGAACACCTCTTTGGGACCCAGGAAGATGTATCTTGTAAACTAAGGGACTGCCTCAGTTAGACAAGAGAGGGAGAGAAGAGCTGATGCAACAGGTTGTCTGTATTACACTGACAAATTGTCCTCAGCTCATGAAAACACATTGAATCACAGAAGTACATACTGTTATGATATTAAATATAATTTATTGGGAGAGTGTCTCACCTAAGTCGGAGCACTGCACCACGCGCAGGTGGCACTGGCAGCGGAAGGGGCACTTGGGTCCTTCGGGCATGGTGGGGATGTCCACGCTGGGCTCGATGGGCACCTCTGACAAACCAGAGCCCGCCTCATCCTCCATCATGAAGTCCAGGAAGCCTGACTGGCGGAAGGGAAGTGACCAGCACGCTGTGACCAGGAGCAGGGAGAGACAGGCTGACTTCATGGTGCCTCTGTCCGGGAGCCTAGGAGGGAGAGAAAAGGTCATGGCTTAGAGGTTAGAACTACTGTAGAGGGGTGCATGGGTATTGGTGGGTGGTAAAGGATGGGGGCAGAGGTGAGAGGTTAAGGTGTTCTACTTTTAGCAATAAAGAAGCTTTTTTATTGTATTCCATTGTTCTCCAAGTGTTGCTGACTCTCCTCTCTCCTTCAGTTTGCTCATCAACTCAAGCACCTGGGTTCAAAAGCGAGGTGGTGGCAGTGATCCCTTCCCTAAGAGGTCAAGGATAGAAAGAGGCCAACATTTCATTCAAGTAAAGGGTTGTGAGGTGATGTGTGGGGGTGACAGGGTGAGAGGGCAAAGGAGAAAGGGTAAAGGTCAGAGGTAGGAGGCTATATGCTAGAAGGCCAAGCACCTGGATTTGCTTAGGTTTGTAACAGGTCAGCAGGGGGAGAATGGCCTATTTACCTAAGAAAGGTTAAAGAGGAGAGGTCAGGGCAAAGCCAAGAACATTGGGAAGTGTATCAATCTGTAAAGGGGGACCACCAAGGCTGTACCAAGTGTATGTGCACTTCACAGGGCAGAAACAGTAAGTATGCAAACATATTAACAATATATGGTAACGATTTGTGAAAAATATCTTGTCAAACCAATGACTGATATCTGTATAATTGTACAGGAAAGTCATTTGTACTTATAGTGTTTTCCTTGTTTATCTCTCTCCATTTCAAGGCCCTCTAAGATTATAGGTAACCTGCCATATGCTGTGAGAAGTCTTCCAGTCTTCTTCTCTGACCGACAAGTCATGACCGCAATGGTCATCCATTCCAGTTCATTTTTGACCCACTCAAGCCTTCTGGCCAGTCCAGTTCCACAAAACACACTCTGTCCAGTCAAACTGACCCTGTTCTCCAAGCCCAGACAAATACAGCCCGATTACTGTACTGTACCAGTTCTCTCCAACTGGTTCAGGGTCACTGTTATTATTCAGCTCATGATGTTTGTGGTTACACACCGCCCCTTCAATTACTTTGGGACCAAAGAGAGAGGCGGGTCTGCTGGACCTTTGCATGACAGACAGATTGCTGGGTAGGTGACTGTGTGTGTGTGTGTGTGTGTACGTGTGTGTGTGTGTGTGTGTGTGTGTGTGTGTGTGTGTGTGTGTGTGTGTGTGTGTGTGTGTGCGTGTGTGCGTGTGTGTGCGCGTGTGTGTGTGTGTGCGCGTGTGTGTGTCCGGTTCTTAGGGTGGCGTCAGGTCAATGGGAACAGGATCAGGCCTTACGGCAGCTCTCTCTGAACATCCAGGGTAATTATAGGTCTAACCCACACTACAGCCATCACACAGACAGACAGAGCTACATTACAGCACTCAATGGGAACAGAGTTCTCCGAGAATACTGTATCATCGTTGGGATCAATTTAATGAAAAAATTGATGGGTTGATATGGAATGGATTCCAACCGTGTGGCATTTGCCTCTGCTCATCGTAATATTGGTGGACGAAGAAAACGAGGATTCAATTGGATTTTACTTGTAATGCTGTAACTTTGACTTCTATTTTCCATGAAGGACTGAGCCGTAGCCTATGGAAACATGTTATTAAGTAGCCTTGCCTTATTCGAGCTGGAACGACTGGAACGACTCAGCAGGAGTCCTTCTCCTGTTTCTGTAACATGAGGCAGCTTGATGTACAAGTGCACCCCCTGGACAGGATGCTAGTCTATCACAGGGCCTTACCTCCAATCTATCTCCTTAACGCTGAGTGTCAAGTGAGACAAATCATGTCCCGTTTTTAGTCTTTGTTATGACTCAGCCAGGGATTGAACTCACAACCTTCCAATCTCAGGGTGGACACACTAACCACAAGGACACTGAGTTGGAAACATGTGCCATGTGGAAATGTGTTGAAACTCTGAGATAAAACAGATCCAATCTTAGCTTAACAGTATGGAGGACCACACATGTTGGTCCAATCTTTTTAAACAGGGCAAATCTTGGCTCTAGGTTTAACTTATCTATAAGTCAATATGTAGGGGAATCCATAATGAATACCCTGTTAGTTAAACCTTCATTGGTCTGAGAGCAGGAAACCAAATAGAGATAGCAGGAAGGAATGCTGTACTAATTTGCATAAGGGTCATTCCACAAAAATAGGGCATTTTAAAAGCCTGTTATATTAAATGAAAATTCAATAAATCCATTTTTTTATATGGATAAAGACTTGCTGTAGTGCAAAATTCTGCATTTTGACATGTGGACCCTGTTACCCACAGATAGACAGGCTAGAAATGTTACAACAATTGATTTTGTTTTATGATTGCCACTCCCTGTTGCACATGACACGCTTCCATTCCCCCTGTCACAAGGGGATTTATGGCTGATTTAAGATGAAATCACGTTTGTTTTTTAAGTTACACTTCTCAAAAGGCACTGAATTGGTGGAACGACCCGTATAGTCCTTGACCACTAAGCATTGATCCTGATCTCCTCAGTGTCTGGACATTAGCCACTGCTGGAGGTACATGCAGGCAGGCAGGCACACACACGTACACACACACAGAGGAATTCATATTAAAAGCAGCCTCCTGTGTGTCCTCCCATTTCTAGGTGTTAATAAACCTTCCTGAGGCGTATTAAAACAAAGCAGGGCAGGAGGGAAGAGATACCAATCTCCTTGAAGAGGGAGATCTGTCAGTCATGTTTTTATTAAACACTATAAGACTGCTAATGAACTCCTATACTGGAACATTAGCAACAACTGTATAATACTACCTGCTGATTGGTTGGTAATATGCTAACCCAACAACGCCACATCCAATGTGGTGCTAATAATGATCAAAACTGACATACATGTCTAGGTTAGCTTATTTCATGTGTACAGGCATAGTACGATAAGGATTTGACACAATTGTGAGAAAAACATTGGAAGCTTGCAAACCATGCAAACCATGCCAATCAAGATCTTGATTCCAGTCCATTTAATAGTAAGGTGCAGTAGCCTAACTGCAGTGAATGCATTTCCTTTCTCTAACTAATCTGTATTCTAGAGAGGCTGAGCAATGCCACGAGACCCAACAATGCAGAAGGGAGTTCGTCACATTTTGGTTGAACCTGTGCAGGCAGACACATTCCATTAGACGTCCCACCGACCCCCAGGCATTGGCTCTTTCATCAGTAGTTTCCTGAAAGATATCCAGGAGAGAGGAGGGGAGAGGAGAGAGGGTGGAGGTACAGCTTCACAAGCATACAGAACTGATCTGGCGAGGCCCCCATGGTGCATCTGGAGCATCCATTGGTTAGATCACAGACGGCCCTAAAAAAATGCTTCGAAGTGCAAGTCTGTGTGTGAACCTAGAGGGCTTTGTCCACGGCACGCCACGACACGACAGACACAATCCTCTGCTAAACCATTTTAAAAAACCTGCCCCCATCAGTCCTTTGACTGGTCCTCAATCTCCCAACTGCTTGGCAATGTCTATTGGGCCAGCAAGTCCTTCTCTCTCTCTCTCTCTCTCTCTCTCTAGCTCTCTAATTGATGTTTTGTTTATGTGGATCTTTTGAGTTCTCAGTGTACTTCTCAGTGGGGCGGCAGGGTAGCCTAGTGGTTAGAGCGTTGGACTAGTAACCGGAAGGTTGTGAGTTCAAACCCCGAGCCGACAAGGTACAAATCTGTCGTTCTGCCCCTGAACAGGCAGTTAACCCACTGTTCCCAGGCCGTCATTGAAAATAAGAATGTGTTCTTAACTGACTTGCCTGGTTAAATAAAGGTAAAAATTAACTTGTAAGTCGCTCTGGATAAGAGCGTCTGCTAAATGACTTAAATGTAAATGTAATGTACTTCTAACGACTAATTCCAAAGGGCTTTACACTGTTTGTTGACAGCTGTATATGAAAGGCTTTGAGAGGGCTGAGGTGCACAATGCAAAGTGTGTGAGTGAAGGCCTTACATGTGTTCAGTCAGTGTCTAGGTATCTAGACCACACAGCGTTGCAGTTGACCCCGCTGTACGGTAACGTCTCCGGGAAGCAGTTGTCAGGGATCTAAGGACCATTGGATATAGTTGGTTAAAAAGCGAACTAAATAGCTACCCGAACTGTCTGCGTTGACCCTTTTTGCAGTTACTCTTTTGTCTCTGCTACTGTTCATTATCTGTCACTTTATTCCTAGTTGTATGTAAATATCTACGTGAATTACCTCGTACCCCTGCACATCCACTTGGTAATGGTACCTCGTGTATGTAGCCAAGTTATCGTTACTCATTGTGTATTTATTATTACTTTTATTAATACATTTAATGACTTTTTAATCATTTCTCTATTTTCTTTCCCTCTGCATTGTTGGGAAGGGCCCATGTGTAAGCATTTCACTGTTAGTCTATACCTGTTGTTTACGAAGCATGTGATTAATCAAATTTGATTTGATTTGATATGATCGTGGTTATTTTACTAGTGTATACTGCAGAGTAAAACATGTATTTGACATCGATAAGAATTATTGTTCTGGATATTGTTTGAAGGCTTAGGGAACTTGAATGGGCGGTATAGTGTGGTACATTATAGTGTGGTTTACCACTCAAGTTGAGTTAGTCTCATTGATGTACTGGGCAATGCCCACCAATATGCTTTTGCACATTGGCATATTTGTTGAACTCTCTCACCATTCGTGCCGTTCCGCTGATGCCCCCCCCCCCCCAAATCACGTCAGAGCCATCTTTTTGTCTGCCTGTTACAGTAGCAAAGGCAACAGGGCCAGATACTGTTCATATGCACTCAAGTGGACCTAACCTAGCAATTATTTGTCTTTTAATGAGGTGACAATTAGTGTACGTTAGTCAACTTGTGTCATCTGGTCAACATCACCGTGATTACTAGAACCAGATTGATTAGAGATATTGTAAATAGCGACACAATGACGTCTGACGGGGTCCGTATTTGGATCGTACAGGAGGAGGGCTGTAACTAGCTGTAGTGCTAGCTGTGAGCGATCTTTAATGTTGTGGATGCGTAATGTGAGATGTTATTTAGTTCCCGGATCAGTAGGGAACACGGTGCTATGAGGGCCTAGAGAGTTTTAACAGTTCTGAGATCAGTGGTTATTTTCCAGCCTTCAAAGTTTGTGTCCTCGATAAAATGTGTAAAAGGAGGTGTGTCTTCATACTATGTGTGTGTGTGTGTGTGTGTGTGTGTGTGTGTGTGTGTGTGTGTGTGTGTGTGTGTGTGTGTGTGTGTGTGTGTGTGTGTGTGTGTGTGTGTGTGTGTGTGTGCGTCTGACTACCTGTGTTCAATAATCGAAAGGTGGAAAGGTAGGAGCAGTCAAAAGACACCCTTTCCCTTTCATTCCTCCTCCTCCTCCTCCTCCTCCTCCTCCTCTCATTCTCTGTAAGGCCTGAGGGCTGTGTTTTGTCAGAGCAAGTCTGATCTTTCTCTCTGAGCGGAGGGGTGGGGGTTGACACTTCCTTTCGTGGCAGCAGCCTTGTCAACCCCCCTCCCTCCCTCTCATCTTCCCTCCCTTGCCACTTTCTGTAAAAATCTGGACACACTTCTGACAAGTCCCAGGCAGGAAGCAGATTACAGTAGTAGAGACACTATGTAACATATCAGTCTCATTATTCCCTCCTCATCTCTCTCTCTCTCTCGCTCTCTCTCTCTCTCTCTCTCTCTCTCTCTCACACACCATTCAGCTGTATTCCATCCATGCCACATGTACAGTATGTAGGTCATCAACCCATACCTTTCCAAACTTGTGCAGCATTTGCGAGAGGATGACAGAGACGGTATTTTGGAATTGGGATTTACAGTGTTTACAGTAACGAATCCATGGGGCCTGTCAGTAACGAATCCATGGGATATGTTTACAAGGCTACAAGATGTCTGAAACATGTGTGCCCCCTTTAAACCCATCAACAACTCAACTCCTCCCCAACCAGACGCAGATACCCAGACAGTTCTAACTATTTCCAGTCCTCAAGACCCAGTTTGTCTGTCTACGTGATTCATCCGCCTTTCCATATATCATACAAACAGGTCTCCATTTGTCATTGTTTTTCCCCAAAGACATTTCCAAAGAAATTTTTCCCTAAAGACATTTCCAAGTTCAAAATAGTTTATCTATATGGGGAGATAACCAGAGATCCATCCATGTCAAGTGATGGGTAGATTGGGCACACAGATAACATACCAGCGCTTTGTCAACAGGAAATGCCTGCATTATCTACAGCCTGTATTATCTATTATCTACAGCCTGTATTATATACCGCATGTATTATAATACCGCATGTATTATCTACAGCCTGTATTATATACCGCATGTATTATCTACAGCCTGTATTATATACCGCATGTATTATCTACAGCCTGTATTATATACAGCCTGTATTATCTACAGCTTGTATTATCTACAGCCTGTATTATCTACAGCCTGTATTATCTACAGCCTGTATTATATACAGCCTGTATTATATACCGCATGTATTATCTAAAGCCTGTATTATCTACAGCCTGTATTATATACCGCATGTATTATCTACAGCCTATATTATCTACAGCCTGTATATACACCGCATGTATTATATACAGCCTGTATTATCTACAGCTTGTATTATATACAGCCTGCATTATCTACAGCTTGTATTATATACAGATTGTATTATATACAGCCTGTATTATCTACAGCCTGTATTATATACCACATGTATTATATACCACATGTATTATCTACAGCTTGTATTATATACAGATTGTATTATATACAGCCTGTATTATCTACAGCCTGTATTATATACCGCATGTATTATCTACAGCCTGTATTATCTACAGCCTGTATTATATACCACATGTATTATATACCACATGTATTATCTACAGCTTGTATTATATACCGCATGTATTATCTACAGCCTGTATTGTATACAGCCTGTATTATCTACAGCATGTATTATCTACAGCTTGTATTATATACAGCCTGTATTATATACAGCCTGTATTATATACCGCATGTATTATATACAGCCTGTATTATCTACAGCTTGTATTATATACAGATTGTATTATATACAGCCTGTATTATCTACAGCTTGTATTATATACAGCCTGTATAATCTACAGCTTGTATTATCTACAGCCTGTATTATCTACAGCCTGTATTATCTACAGCCTGTATTATATACCGCATGTATTATCTACAGCCTGTATTATCTACAGCCTGTATTATACACCGCATGTATTATCTACAGCCTGTATTATCTACAGCTTGTATTATATACAGCCTGTATTATATACAGCCTGTATTATCTACAGCTTGTATTATATACAGCCTGTATTATCTACAGCTTGTATTATCTACAGCCTGTATTATCTACAGCTTGTATTATATACAGCCTGTATTATATACTGCATGTATTATATACACCCTGTATTATCTACAGCCTGTATTATATACAGCCTGTATTATCTACAGCTTGTATTATATACAGCCTGTATTATCTACAGCTTGTATTATCTACAGCCTGTATCATCTACAGCCTGCATTATCTACAGCTTGTATTATCTACAGCCTGTATTATCTACAGCTTGTATTATCTACAGCCTGTATCATCTACAGCCTGTATTATCTACAGCTTGTATTATCTACAGCCTGTATTATCTACAGCTTGTATTATCTACAGCCTGTATTATCTACAGCCTGTATTATCTACAGCCTGTATTATCTACAGCTTGTATTATCTACAGCCTGTATTATCTAGAGCTTGTATTATCTACAGCCTGTATCATCTACAGCCTGTATTATCTACAGCTTGTATTATCTACAGCCTGTATTATCTACAGCTTGTATTATCTACAGCTTGTATTATCTACAGCCTGTATTATCTACAGCCTGTATTATCTACAGCCTGTATTATCTACAGCCTGTATTATCTACAGCCTGTATTATCTACAGCTTGTATTATCTACAGCCTGTATTATCTACAGCCTGTATTATCTACAGCCTGTACTGAACAGATGTGAACATCTACTCCTTTTCTCTCTCTTTTCCCTCTCCCTTCATCTCCCATAGATTAAGACATTTCTTCTTTGACCCTTTGGCAGTACCATTTGCTTTTGGGAAAGAGCACTACTGGAGAATGGAAATTATATTATTCCAATGAGGGAAAAAAATCATTTGTGGCTAACGTCCATCTTTCAGTTTATTGTTCTCTCTCGACCTGGACAGTTACAGTGAGTCCAGACGGGAAAATGTGGCCCTGGGCCTCGTCTCTAAAGACCCATGTCTTACTTTTCTAATACAGAGCTAACCAAACTATACTGTACAAATTAGTCCAAACAAACGAGATTTAAACATCAACGACTCCATCAACATGCCACAACAAATTTATCCTCCAACTCATAATCCCTTCATCTCCACTCTGTTCTCCAACTCATAATCCCTTCCTCTCCACTCTGTTCTCCATCTCATAATCCCTTCATCTCCACTCTGTTCTCCAACTCATAATCCCTTCATCTCCACTCTGTTCTCCAACTCATAATCCCTTCCTCTCCACTCTGTTCTCCAACTCATAATCCCTTCCTCTCCACTCTGTTCTCCAACTCATAATCCCTTCCTCTCCACTCTGTTCTCCAACTCATAATCCCTTCATCTCCACTCTGTTCTCCATCTCATAATCCCTTCCTCTCCACTTTGTTCTCCAACTCATAATCCCTTCATCTCCACTCTGTTCTCCAACTCATAATCCCTTCCTCTCCACTCTGTTCTCCATCTCATAATCCCTTCCTCTCCACTTTGTTCTCCAACTCATAATCCCTTCCTCTCCACTCTGTTCTCCAACTCATAATCCCTTCATCTCCACTCTGTTCTCCAACTCATAATCCCTTCCTCTCCACTCTGTTCTCCAACTCATAATCCCTTCCTCTCCACTCTGTTCTCCAACTCATAATCCCTTCCTCTCCACTCTGTTCTCCAACTCATAATCCCTTCCTCTCCACTCTGTACTCAACTCATAATCCCTTCCTCTCCACTCTGTTCTCCAACTCATAATCCCTTCCTCTCCACTCTGTTCTCCAACTCATAATCCCTTCCTCTCCACTCTGTTCTCCAACTCATAATCCCTTCCTCTCCACTCTGTTCTCCAACTCATAATCCCTTCCTCTCCACTCTGTTCTCCAACTCACAATCCCTTCCTCTCCACTCTGTTCTCCAACTCATAATCCCTTCCTCTCCACTCTGTTCTCCAACTCATAATCCCTTCCTCTCCACTCTGTTCTCCAACTCACAATCCCTTCCTCTCCACTCTGTTCTCCAACTCATAATCCCTTCCTCTCCACTCTGTTCTCCAACTCATAATCCCTTCCTCTCCACTCTGTTCTCCAACTCATAATCCCTTCCTCTCCACTCTGTTCTCCAACTCATAATCCCTTCCTCTCCACTCTGTTCTCCAACTCATAATCCCTTCCTCTCCACTCTGTTCTCCAACTCACAATCCCTTCCCTCCACTCTGTTCTCCAACTCATAATCCCTTCCTCTCCACTCTGTTCTCCAACTCACAATCCCTTCCTCTCCACTCTGTTCTCCAACTCATAATCCCTTCCTCTCCACTCTGTTCTCCAACTCACAATCCCTTCCTCTCCACTCCGTTCTCCAACTCATAATCCCTTCCTCTCCACTCTGTTCTCCAACTCATAATCCCTTCCTCTCCACTCTGTTCTCCAACTCATAATCCCTTCCTCTCCACTCTGTTCTCCAACTCATAATCCCTTCCTCTCCACTCTGTTCTCCAACTCATAATCCCTTCCTCTCCACTCTGTTCTCCAACTCATAATCCCTTCCTCTCCACTCTGTTCTCCAACTCATAATCCCTTCCTCTCCACTCTGTTCTCCAACTCATAATCCCTTCCTCTCCACTCTGTTCTCCAACTCATAATCCCTTCCTCTCCACTCTGTTCTCCAACTCATAATCCCTTCCTCTCCACTCTGTTCTCCAACTCATAATCCTTTCCTCTCCACTCTGTTCTCCAACTCATAATCCCTTCCTCTCCACTCTGTTCTCCAACTCATAATCCCTTCCTCTCCACTCTGTTCTCCATCTCACAATCCCTTCCTCTCCACTCTGTTCTCCAACTCATAAAAATTCCTCTCCACTCTGTTCTCCAACTCATAATCCTTTCCTCTCCACTCTGTTCTTCAACTCATAATCCCTTCCTCTCCACTCTGTTCTCCAACTCATAATCCCTTCCTCTCCACTCTGTTCTCCAACTCATAATCCCTTCCTCTCCACTTCCTCTCCACTCTCAAAAAACCTCCCTCTGTGTTGGAGGATGTTGGCTATTAGCTGGGAGTTTTGCGGTGTCTTGCAGGGAAGCCATCAGTCAGATCTCTCTGTGATAGAGGAAGCTGTACTGTTAGTAGATTAATAAGGCTTTGGGTTGCCAGGTACTGCTTTTTCTTCCCCCCCTTTCTTCGACTTCAAAGCAGGTCCTCCCTTTAATTTTGGTTGCCCCGGGTGATTTGGGTCTGCAGGGCTTCCATCAAATCAGAGTGGTCACGAAGTGGGCCGAAACGGTGCGTTAACATTGATGTGAAACAGAACAGCAGTACAACAAGTCAAATAAACCATTTCAGATCGATTTGTTTCAGTCTAAAATGCCCTGGATGGGTTCATTCTGGCTTGAACTGCTGCAAGTGAACTGTCACGGCTTGAGGCAATACAAAGAAATCCTTGTTGTTGTTGTGTTTTTATTTCGCTTATAGGATCTCCAAGTGCCAGAGGGGGAGTACAAAAGAGTGAAAGCAAGTTCTACAACTGAAGAAAAGGACACTGGTAAACTTAATGGGTTTTCCACCAGGGCCAGTTACTGACAAGAGAGGAGAGAAAACTCTCCAGGGACTTCACATCAAAGAAACCTCTTCTCTTTCTCTCTATTCCTCTGCCCACAACACCTCTGAATGCATGTAAAGCCATAAACGAACACACTGGGCAGTTTGATGTAAGGGAAAACCACATGTACAACCACAAGCCAACTAACTGACAAAACAGCTCATTTGCTCAAGTGCCTTGGGGGGTAAAAAACTCAAATCCGCTAGCCAAGGGATAAACCAATAAAGTCAAGGAAAGATAACATGGTATCCTCTTGGATAAATAGGGTAGGGTTTTATCATACATTGGCATGGGACTGGAGTGCTAGCATCAACAGTAGCACCACACCCCCTCCCTATAGCTGGTGCTGTCTTCATCATTCTGTAGGCTATCACATGGTCTGGTATGGGAATGATTAGCTATGGTCTCTCCTCCCTAAGCCAGTCCTGTTGTGAGACTAAGACCTGGCCATGCATCTAGTTTAGAGGGAGCGTGCACACACACACATGTACACACACACACACACACACATGCACACATATACACACACACACACACACACCAACCCTACGCCCACACAAAACAAATTTGCAATATCATGCACAAACGCATCACTTTCATGATATGCCTGGCATGACTCATGTTGTACATTCTAATTGACTGTATGTGCAAAAGCATTGAAATGAAGAACCGTTCATGACCAGTTCAACCACAAAATCACTGCTCACAGAGTCTGGTGACAGAGTTAAGGAATGAAGGAACATCAAAAGAGCATCCACATCACAGAACCTACCAAGCCATTAGAAAACCTCAAACCACAAGCACAGCATCACCATTTTACTAACCAAGTCTGCACGTTTGGGACCCCCGAAACACAATAGCCCCAATTCCAAATCCCTTTTAACAACTCCCCTCACAACCCCCCTCTCTTCCCACACTCCCCAGGCCTATAATCCAGTCTTTCCAAGTTTCCCCCAAAGATCCATCCCCTCTATCTGCCAGTGTGTTATCCTACCTGTGCTCTTTAGAAGCGTGGGAGAGAGAGAGTTCGAGTGCGCCGAGGTCAGATGGTCTTCCTTCCAAATATCCAGTTGGGGCTATAGGCTGAATCACTGTGAGCCTTCTGCACTGTGCTGCAAGGGGCAGAGCGATAATTGCACTGAGAGCGCGCGCAGCCAAGACCAAGCAGGTGTGCTCTGTCACGGACGAAGGGGAGGAGGAAGGGGCTGAGAGAGGAAGAGAGAGAGGGAGGGAGCTCCTGTTGAATTGAGACACTTGGTGGAGAGATCTTCCCACAGCAAGAGAGAGAGAGAGAGAGAGAGAGAGAGAGAGAGAGAGAGAGAGAGAGAGAGAGCGTTCCAAAAACAGCTGGAAATAGAGGGAGAGAAAATAGAGGAAAATTAAAAAATGAACAGCCACAGAGCGATGGAGACAAGAAGAGGAGAGTGGAGGGAAGAAAGGAGGGAGAGAAATGCAGGGAGAGAGAGAGGCAGAGTTAAGGCAATAACCAGTGACTAGGCTGGCAGGCTCCCATTCAGTACCATCTGGTAATGATAGGTCCTCCAGTGCTCAGTTCAAAAACGCCAGCTACTCTCTGCCTTTCTCTCACTAACGTTCTTTCTTCCATTTTTCTCCCTCTCCCTCTCTCTTTCTCTTTACTTTGGTAAAATTCAAAATAATTTAACACAGCCAACTACCTCTCTGCCTTTGTTTAATCCCACACAAACATTCAGTCCACCCTCCCCCTTCACCCCCAATCTCTTGATTGGGGCGGTTTACTTATTTACACATAACCAACACGGACAAGGGGACCGTTCCAATTAGGAGGAAGAGGAGGGGGATCTTAGTTCTTAGTTCTCCCCATCCCCTGGTTTACCCTCCATGTGTCACATCTACTTTAGGTCTACAATTTCCCCCTCCGGCTGGGCTCAGGGTTGGTATGTTTGACTAAAATGTCACCCTAACCACCCTGGTGTGTGTGTTATTCTAGTCCAAAGGCCACTGTGAAGGATGTAATACTCTTTAAATAGTTCAGATTACTGCCCCAGACCTGTGAGGTGCAGTCAGAGCTGAGCACTTTAGAGCTCTGTGTCGCTTGGACTGGCTCTGCATAGTTACACTTGGGTTTCACGTACAACAAAGACTGCAAGACAGAGGGAGAGCTTTCAAGAATACTTTCTACAGTACAGAGATGAGTACACAGAGCAATATGACTAAGACATAATGAATACATGTGAAGACATGCAGGTTGTTGTAAACAGCCTACAGCTGTTATGAATGCGTTATGGGTGTGATAGATAAGGCACTGCAAATTCATAATGCTGTATACAACTTTATTTTATAGAACGTTTTCACAAGCATCATTACAGAAATGATGGACATGGATCAGTTAAAGCTAATTGGAGGAAACATTGCTTCCACCCATTCCAGTCCTTTCATTGGTCGCTGTGTGGCGGCGAAAAGCTAGAAGGATGCATTGAAGGAGGCATACTGTAGATTTAACAAGGACTTATAAATGAATGACATGTACCTATTGATTCTTGAGGAACATAACTTAGAAATGCCTCATGACCTTATTTCAACTGGCGTACCTCATCAGAACCCAAAATATAAGCTTGTTTAACTCAAATGTTTGTAAACAAAGTACATGTAAACAAACACCAATTCGCCTTAATGTATATAGACCAACGATGACCAGAGTCAATGAATTCTACTAGCTCCATAAAGCATACATGAATGGTGACGTATCCAGACTCCCACTCTGAGAAGGACACTGTATCAACAGCCATGAATTATCTCAACAACGTTGAATTATTTCAACAACACATGCTGCAGAGATCTCAGAGTGTGGGCATATGGTCGTTGATGAATGATTGTGTAGAGGGTAGAAACAGAGAGCAGATCTGATGAATGATAGAACAAGGAACATCTACAAAGGACTGCTGTGCCCTTCCTGCATTCAGCCTCCACCCAATGTATGCTAGCATCAGATGCTCTCACTCTCTCTCTCTCTCTCTCTCTCTCTCTCTCTCTCTACCTCTCTCTCTCTCTCTCCCTCTCTCTCTCTCCCTCTCTCTCTCTCTCTCTCTCTCTCTCTCTCTCTACCTCTCCCTCTCTCTCTCTCTCTCCCTCTCTCTCTCTCCCTCTCTTTTCTCTCTCTCTCTCTCTACCTCTCTCTCTCTCTCCCTCTCTCTCTCTCCCACTCAGCCTATCATGCACGGCTCAGATCAAAGGGATCTGGTAAAATGGCTGAACTTTAGCTAGTAAGACTTCGTCTCTAATGGGAAGTACAGCATTCCAGCCGCATCCCATCTCAGTTATCCTTCTCCAAGCTAAGGAAAGAAGGACCACCCACATAGACATTGGTCATGACCAAGGTATCAGTACGACTGTATTAAATCACTCAGAAACCAACCCAACAAACTGAACCCTAAAAACACCCATTCTCAAAATACAAAAGCAGGTAACATTGAAAAGGTATTTTTACTTGTTGAGTTAAACGACTTGTTAAATGTTTGTCATTGTACTGTCTTTGATTCAGATTCTGGTCGAGTTTATTTCTTTTTTGTAGGGTCAGGAAAGGTTCAACTGAAATACAGGGACAGTTTTTCAAAAGTGATCTTTCTGGATTTCGCCTATCGGATAGGATAAAATGCATAGAAATAGAATCAATAGAACAGAGGAATCATTGACTTAAATGGGGACTCCAGTTCTATTAATTCTTTCTCTATGCATGTAATCATATCTAGGGGGAGGAGGGGACAAGGGAGTCAGACAGAGAAAAAGAAGGGTGGGTCATGGTCTTTGGCACTGTGTGGAGGTCTTGGATGAAGCCTCGGGGTAGAGGGCCACGAATACAAACACTGAGATCATATCTTGTGTGAAAAAGGGCGTGGAGGGGAGAGGAATGGAGGGGAGGGGGGGGGTGATGGAGGGGAAGAGAGTGAGTGGAAAGGAGAGGGGAGTGGGGATGGAAAGGAAAGGTGGACGGGAAAGAGGAGTGGTGGACGGTGAGAGAGGGAGGAGGGGCAGAGAGATATGGCGAGAGGAAAGAAGAGGAGAGAACTGTAAACATGTCATTATTTTTGACCTTCAGTGAAACAGCTCAGTTCACATGTCCTCCAGACGGTCTGAAAGACAAGCCTTTAAAAATGACTGAGTGGATCAAGGAAGGTTCTATAATCACTAATACTTCTGTAATCACTAATATAGGTGTTGTACTGGGATCATCAGGGGTTGTCACAAATGTCTCTGTTTTTTGTCAACCTACAGCTTCTCACTATCAAACCCCAGGGATAACGTTTGGTTGGACAGTAGAGACCCCTAATCCTCTGAGGTGTCTGTGTGTGTGTGTGTGTGTGTGTGTGTGTGTGTGTGTGTGTGTGTGTGTGTGTGTGTGTGTGTGTGTGTGTGTGTGTGTGTGTGTGTGTGTGTGTGTGTGTGTGTGTGTGTGTGACCAGGCAGGTAAGGTTTTGCCCGAGGTCGGCTCGTCCTCGTTCCACAGCACACAGATAGGCCTAAACATAGCTCTATGATTTGGAAATTTCACTCTGTGCTAAATGAACACAGTCTCTCTTTCCATTACTCAGCATTCTCCCTCCATCTCTCACATTTCTCCCTCCCCCTTCCTTTTATCTTTCTGTCTCTCAATCTCTCCTTCGTTACCCCTGCCCTTACTTGCTCATTTTCTCCCTCCCTCCCCCTCCCTCCCTCCCTCCCTCCCTCCCTCCCTCCCTCCCTCCCTCCCTCCCTCCCTCCCTCCCTCCCTCCCTCCCTCCCTCCCTCCCTTCCTTGTCCCTGTCCCACCCTCTTCCCTTATAAAATCACATTGTTTCCACGCCAGCTTGCCATGACACTGCGAGGCTGTTGTCTCCGTCAAGCCCAGACTCCCTTCAGCCTCAATCCTCATCTCAGTCCTCTTGATTAGAACAAAGCAGGGCTGGAAACTGACTCACTGCAACATGGTTATCCTCTCTGGGTCAAATCATTTACCACAGCAGAAATATGACAAGATATTATTTTAATAGTATCTATTAAAGATGATTGTGATGTCTCTTTAGAGGCTACTGTCTGATGGTGGGAAACAACCTTAGGCAAGAAGGAGGTAGAGTTCAAAATGGAGGCTGGATGGGGTATCAAAACAGGGTAGGAGGATTGGCTTTGTGAAGACTACCTGTCGAAACAGGTTCATGTAACTTTTTCTCTGTAACAATTGTTTTAATTAATCGCTTTGATTTTTAAGTGAATCATTTTAATTAATACTTGTCAATAACACCCACCATCACTCCAAACCTGACAGTAGACTGGACCTTTGTGAATACCTCTACTTTAGCCCATCAGTAAGCGTGACAGTTCCAAGTATTGGTGGTTGCGTCCATTAGTCCTGGATGGCATGCTTCCTGAGTCTGGCGTGTCTTCAAATCAAGTTATGAATCATTCGTTATTAATTCAGGTATGTGAGGACATGTGTGAAGCATACCAACCCAGCCTCTTTTGGGCGTCAATTAGGCCATTTAGACCCAGTTAGCTTGATATCCTGACACCTGCGTGCCCTGAAGGACCTGCTGTGAAACACAGACCCATATCACACCTCAAAACTCACTAAATGGGTGTGATATAACTGTGATAAGGGATAAACATCACACAGGAAGTAAGAGATGTCCTCTTTCAGCAGAACTTTATAGGGTGTTTGGGGTATGATGAATGTGGATGCTGTGTTTCTCAGATGGTATGGTTACAGCACTGACAGCGCAACGATGATTAACGGACATTAAGATAATCCGTTGCATGTCTTTACAGAACAAGGGCCCTTCCGGGGATTGGCTGAGGCAATAAATCTTGGTGAGATCATTGTGTCCCTATGAAGGTGGTTTAGTGACCTCTGACATTTCATGGTCAACTACGTAACAGGCTCTCAGTAGCTAACGGGAGTGACATGACGTTTCATTCAGAGTGAATAAAAGAAAGGCCTGATGTGGCCAGGTTTACACTGCCAGTAAAGAGTGGTGGTCTTTGAATGACTGCATCTGGGGGACACATTTACATTTGACACTTTAGTCATTCGGCAAAAGCTCTTATGCAGAGCGACTTACAATAGTGAGTGCATACATTTTCAGACTTTTTATATACAAAGACAATTTATTTCTAATGGACTCCACAGAGCAAGGGCTTCAAACTGGTTTCCAGTTTCTCTACTGTTCTCATCCTTTCAAGGTAACTTGGAGCTTTTGGTTGAAAAACTCAACAGTTGATTGATTTAGGTCTTTATACATCCTTGTTCATGTGAAAAATCCCTATAGATTCCAACAATCATTCTGTATTAGAATGGGGTGTTTGCAGTACACATGCTACAGTACTAATTGACTAACAATGGGACCCAAGCAGAGTTTTCAGAATTGCAACAGAAGCTCCTTTCATAAATCCCATCTTGGACTTGTTAAGCATTATAACAGGAGTAGTGCAGAGGAGCTCTGTCAGACTCATCTCTACACCCAGAGAAAGTCTACTGTGACGGGCTAAACAGACTTCAGAAACTCACCAGGGAAGAGGGGGACAAAAGACGGACTCTGCAAGCCAATGGCAGGAGCTGTAACAGCAATGGCAGTCCATCAAATAAGCAGAACAATCAAGTTCCGAGCCAAAAGTACTGTGGGAAGTGACCTTCTTTGGGCCAATCGGAGTGGCGCTGCGCGGCACAGCATTCGTATGCTAATCACCCCGGAGGAATCTCGTCCCATTGGGTTTGTAACTAGAGTAAACACCCTGAGTTGTGAACACGCACACACACAAGCATAAGCACACACATACACACACTGTCCCTGTGAGTGCACTAACTGCTGGCATCGATGGCTACTTTTCACGGACGAGGAGGCGAGAGTGCCGAATTCACAGTCTGATAAACCATTATGGTGAAATAAAACGCACCAGCTATGTCATTAGTGGCCTAGTGAAAGCTGCTCACTGGAATGTCTGGGTTTTGAAGGCCATGCCGTTCCCATTAAAACGCATTAATTGTCCTGGATGTTCATACACACATAACGACAGGCCCGTGAACTTGACCCAGAGAAAGCTTCATCAATGAATATCCTTGTAAAATGGATGGTGTTGCTATCTTGGTGAGAGTTGAATTGTATTGACAACTAAGTAATAATAGAGAATGGAAGACATGCTGACGTCGTCTACAGTACGTCTTGAATAAACATCATTTAAATATTCTTGTATGTTCACATACATGAATATAGAATGATGGACTTGACCACAAAAAAGTTTCAATAATAAGTATCACTGTGAAATGGAGGCCACTGTTACCTTGACTTACTTGCCACTTAACTTCTCAAGTATAGATTCACAATCTGTATTCATAAGCAAGGAAAGCGTTTGTCAGTTGTGCATTAGGTTTTTACACAAAGGGTCTTTCAGAGAGACCAGCCTGGCATTCTGCCTCTCCTCTCTCAATCTCTGGCCCCACACAGCGTTGAAACACGCAGGCAACGGAAACACTCGCTTCGAGCGAGTGCTGTTGTGGTATTAACTTGCCCATTCAATGTGCGACGGAACTTCTCCTCGCCATGGCAACAGGCTTTCGAAGTGAACGGGGGGGGGGGGGACACACACTACTTCTCGATTGGCCAAGCTTACCTCACACCCTCTAATAACGAGGAGAAAAACGAGTAGGATAACACAGCTGCTTGGCAAGAGAGGTGCTAGCTGAGGCATTGTTTGTGAGGGAATGAGTTTGGGGGAGTATTACTTTAAATGCACCTCTCCTTGAGCTAGCTTACAAATAGCTCATCATCCCTCAATTAAAGGTGTTACATAGGATTTATTAGAATTGTTGCATTGTAATTTCAGAAAATGTCAATAATATATCTGGCGCTAACAGTGCAATGATAGTGTTTCACAGTATTACTTACCCACCAGTGTTGTGATTGGCTGTGATATTTGCCTGTTGATTTCTCCCTCCAAAGCAGCATCTGTTGTCAAACTGGGAAAGCCGTTCTGACTTTGTGGCTGTGTTATCTAGTGGACTGTTCGGTCAACTTGAATATTGTAGGGAATCATTGTAACATCTAAATCACTGTGAAATATCTTTTCAATAACAAAAAAATATAGTTTTTACAGCTGTTTGAAGCTGGTGGACCATCAACTTCAAACAGCAGTTTTGGTAGACCAGAGTGGGCAGAAAGATATTTCACAGCGATTTAGATGGTACAATGATTCCCTACACAGTTCAGTGATTATTTTCTCACAAAAACTGAAATTGAGCGAATAATGTAGAATTTTAGCAACCAGAAAATGAATGATTTCCACTAAATAACACAACCACAAAGTCGGAAAAGTTTTCTCAGTTTGACAACAGATGCCGCTGTGGCGGGTGAAATCAGTAGGCGAATATCACAGCCAATCACAACACGGGCAGGTAAGTGATAATGTGAAACACTATGATCCCACTATTAGCTCCAGATGTATTATGGACGTTGTCTGAAATTACAATGCTAAAATTTAACAAGAAAATATCCTGTGAGTAGCACCTTAAAGTTGAAGGTTCTTAACTTGACCATAAAGATTTTCATTGCAAAATCCCCAAATTCTCCTCTCCTCGAGGTAGCTTATAATGCCTCATCATGTCAGGACTCCTGACTTCAACATGAACTGTCTTGACTTATCGGCAAAATACACAAACTATTTGTACACTTCTATTCATACATTTATATGACATCTGCTGTGTTTCAATGGTATGAGTTCTTGATGTAGGGACAAAACACCCATTAAAACAATGGATCTGATTAAAGCACTTGCTCAAAGAAACATCTCAGAAGAAAGCAATCAATCAATTCCCAGATCTCTCATCTCCGCACAAACCTCTTGGGACATACTACTGGCAACTTCCGACCACTCTAATCAGCCTTTCTTTTACAGGCAATCTGTAAAAAACAATCATGGGCATTAATACGGAGTTGGTCCCCCCTTTGCTGCTATAACATCATCAACTCTTCTGGGAAGGCTTTCCACTCGATGTTGGAACATTGCTGCGGGGACTTGCTTCCATTCAGCCACTAGAGCATTGGTGAGGTTGCACACGGATGTTGGGTGATTAGGCCTGGCTCGCAGTCTGCGTTACAATTCGTCCCAAAGGTGTTTGATTGGGTTTGTGCAGGCCAGTCAAGTTCTTCCACACCGATCTCATCAAACCATTTCTGGAAGGACCTTGCTTTGTGCACAGGGGCATGGGCCTTCCCCTAACTGTTGCCTCAAAGTTGGAAGCACAGAATCGTCTAGAATGGCATTCTTTGCCGTAGCATTAAGATTTCCCTTCACTGGAACTAAGAGCCGAGGCCAAACCATGAAAAACAGCCCCAGAACATTATTTCTCCTACACCAAACTTTCAAGTTGGCACTATGCATTCGGGCAGGTAGTGTTCTCCTGGCATCTGCCAAACCCAGATTTGTCCGTCGGACTGCCGGAGGGTGAAGCGTAATTCATCACTCCAGAGCAGGTTTTTCCACTGCTCGGTAGTGAGTGTTGCGACTGAAGACAGACGATTTTTACACGCTACACGCTTCAGCACTCAGCGGTCCCGTTCTGTGAGCTTGTGATCTACCACTTTGCAGCTGAGCAGTTGTTGCTCCTAGACGTTTCCACTTCATAATAACAGCACTTGCAGTTGACCGGGGCAGTTCTAGCAGGGCAGAAATTTTGACGAACTGACTTGTTGGCATCCTATGACGGTGCAACATTGAAAGTCATTGAGCTCTTCAGTAAGGCCATTCTACTGCTAATGTTTGTCTATGGAGATTGCAGGAAATGTGCTTTAAAACTGATTTTTTTTCTCTCATCCATCAGCCCCATGACATAATGTGTTGAATTGCAGGAAAATAGCTTTAAAACTGTCAAATGTTCTCTCCGCCCCATGGCAAAATGTGTAGAATTGCAGGAAAGGTTCTTTAAAAGGTTCTTTATTTTGTCTTTGCGGCCAATAGGAAAGCCTCTAAAAGTGTTGATCGGAGATGGCACTGTTGGCCATTCCCTCTACCAATGACCCTCCCACGCTAACACTGCTAAACTCACAGTCTTGCAGATAGTACACAGGCCTTGTACCGCTCTAACTGCAGTGGAATAACATATGTAATAACAGATTAATAAGGCAGTAAGTACAGTAAGTTTTATTGGATATCTTGCTGCTTTATGCTTGGAAAGCAGCATTAACGCTTGTTAGTACTGTAACTGTGTATATGTGTGACTGATACAATGTTGTTCCATAATTCTATGGACACTTCACTTTGTCTCGAAATACGCTACACTATAAGGCAAATAAAAATGTGCTTTCTCCTCATCTTAAGTAGTCATTACTCTGTAACACTCCTTTAATATAGTATGAGTACAAATGTGTTGGGTGCACAATCTGCTCTCAAGTCGAGTCTGTTTTTGATTTGCTGGGTCGAAACAGAGCCATTAGCCAGACAGCAGTCTCTCTGCCAAAGAGGCAGACTCAACACTCCCAGAACCATTTGGAATTATAAAATTAGTTTATAGTATCGCCAGAACTTCAGAGTGCCAAACTCTGTAACAAAAAGAGCTTTCACACACATATTTCACACATAGATATTTTCCTTGTGTCTCACAATGAGATGTCATGGTTACCAAAATGAAGCCTTAAGTTCACACAATGGGCGAGTTACACAAATAAATATGAATTGTATCAATGTTTGCTCAACCTATAGCTGACAGCATGTAATCATGACCTTACACTATAGATCTACAGAAGAACACAGTTATGCCTGTTATCCAGTCACAGTAGTCATTACTGGTCCTCATCACATTTATCCGAATATAGGCCAAAACCAGATAGGAGACTGGAATGAATAGAAGACCTCGCCTCCCAGATCTTGCTCCACAGTAACAAGCATCCCTGTTGTCCACGGTCCAACAACAAGACATTAATCAGTGGCCTATTTCCTCTTCAGGAGGGACAGGAAGAGGAATGCGGGGTGTTTTGAGGGATTCACAACATCTGGGTTGGAGGTAGTAGGAGAGGTGTAAACATGGGAGGACGGATTCGGTGAACCAGAGAGACAAGAGAGTGCTTTGGCGCTGTACAGCGAAGCGTCCTGCGAGCTTTTAGGAACTCGGGCCACGTGTGATAAATATGAGTTTGTGCTCCTACTACAGAACATCGGTTGGCCATGTTTTATGCATTCCTCCTGGCTCATCCTCCAGAGGCCATTGCTCGGCAAGAACCGCACACTTTTACGTTTACATTGAATCACGTTCAAGGAATGCCTGCGTATTTATTAACGCGAGTTGCATTCTATCTAATCATGTTCTTTGAAAGAGAATCTAAATTTTAAGTCAATCGTTTTGCTTTTCCACTTATTGCGTTTTGCATTTTATGATGATTTCTAACATACATTTTGTCTTAAACCTCGCTAATACATTTTGTATCATGAAGACAACAGAGACATATTCCACAGTTATACTTATTTGTTACAGCTACATTCATTCTGCCTATTGAACCAGTGATTTCCCCAATGTCAGCAGAAACCAGACTCGGAACAGACGGGATCATTCATATGTGAGTTGCATTAATCCCTTATGAAGCAGTACGTGCTGTGAGATGCTGTGACCCATAGTCAGCACTTTCTGGGGGGTGTGGAATCTGCCTGGGCTGCTCTAATCATGACCAGGCTTGAAGAGCTGGCCAGGAGGAAGGCTGTGAGCCATGTCAGTCAAAATGTGCTTAAATGGAATGCAATGCACAAGCAAGCCCACAACCCCATGCACTAAAGGAGCATCTGTTTTAAATCTGTTCATTGATGATATCAAGTACCGAGCCTATATCATCAATCTGGTATCTGATATTTAATGCTCGTAGATAAGGGGTCCAATATGGTACAACACTGGCTTGGTGTCGCAAGTATTTTGCTAAACCCACATTAACATCTGCTAAATATGTGTACGCGACCAATACATTTGATTTGATTTGAGATGTAGGCTTGGTGGGGATTGGATTACCATTTCCAGAGGCTGATAAATACACCATGCTACTTCAGACTGGGTTAGTGGGAAAGGGTTTGCAAATGTATCCCCAGGTGTGTCTTCAGAACTAGTGTTCCTACCTTTAGCTACGAGAAAGAGGCATGGGGGGGTGGGGTGACGTATCAGGGGTGTGGATAGAGAAGGGTTCTTTGGACCAGTCTTTAAACACCCAGCCATCAGAACACACTGGATGGGTAAATAAAGTTTATGCAGTGGATTCAATAGTGGTGATTTACAGTGCCTTGCGAAAGTATTCGGCCCCCTTGAACTTTGCGACCTTTTGCCACATTTCAGGCTTCAAACATAAAGATATAAAACTGTATTTTTTTGTGAAGAATCATCAACAAGTGGGACACAATCATGAAGTGGAACGACATTTAGTGGATATTTCAAACTTTTTTAACAAATCAAAAACTGAAAAATTGGGCGTGCAAAATTATTCAGCCACCTTAAGTTAATACCTTGTAGCGCCACCTTTTGCTGCGATTACAGCTGTAAGTTGCTTGGGGTATGTCTCTATCAGTTTTGCACATCGAGAGACTGAAATTTTTTCCCATTTCTCCTTGCAAAACAGCTCGAGCTCAGTGAGGTTGGATGGAGAGCATTTGTGAACAGCAGTTTTCAGTTCTTTCCACAGATTCTCGATTGGATTCAGGTCTGGACTTTGACTTGGCCATTCTAACACCTGGATATGTTTATTTTTGAACCATTCCATTGTAGATTTTGCTTTATGTTTTGGATCATTGTCTTGTCCCAGTCTCAGGTCTTTTGCAGACTCCATCAGGTTTTCTTCCAGAATGGTCCTGTATTTGGCTCCATCCATCTTCCCATCCATTTTAACCATCTTCCCTGTCCCTGCTGAAGAAAAGCAGGCCCAAACCATGATGCTGCCACCACCATGTTTGACAGTGGGTATGGTGTGTTCAGGGTGATGAGCTGTGTTGCTTTTACGCCAAACATAACGTTTTGCATTGTTGCCAAAAAGTTCAATTTTGGTTTCATCAAGGTTCACTTGCCACATCATCATGAAGTGACACTTTGCTTTTTGAAAGTCCAATATCTTGAAAACTTGACTGCTGACATGCAAAACATTTTGGGATTATATTAACAGCGGACAATATATATATATACATACATACACTACCGTTCAAAAGTTTGGGGTCACTTAGAAATGTCCTTGTTTTTGAAAGAAAAGCACATTTTTTGTCCATTAAAATAACATCAAATTGATCAGAAATACAGTATAGACATTGTTAATGTTGTAAACTGGAAACGGCAGATTTTTTATGGAATATTTACAAAGGCGTACAGAGAACCAATATCAGCAAACATCACTCCAGTGTTCCAATGGTACGTTGTGTTAGCTAATTCAAGTTTATCATCAAAGGCTAATTGATCATTAGAAAACCCTTTTGCAATTATGTTAGCACAGCTGAAAACTGTTGTTCGGATTAAAGAAGCAATAAAATTGGCCTTCTTTATACTTGAGTATCTGGAGCATCAGCATTTGTGGGTTCGATTACAGACTCAAAATGGCCAGAAACAAAGAACTTTCTTCTGAAACTCGTCAGTCTATTCTTGTTCTGAGAAATGACGGTTATCCATGCAAGAAATTGCCAACAAACTGAAGATCTCGTACAACGCTGTGTACTACTCCCTTCACAGAACAGAGCAAACTGGCCCTAACCAGAATAGAAATAGGAGTTGGAGGCCCTGGTGCACAACTGAGCAAGAGGACAAGTACATTAGAGTGTCTGGTTTGAGAAACAGACACCTCATAAGTCCTCAACTGGCAGCGTCATTAAATAGTACCCACAAAACACCAGTTTCAACGTCAACAGTGAAAAGGTGACTCCAGGATGCTGGCCTTCTAGGCAGAGTTGCAAATAAAAAGACATATCTTAGACTGGCCAAAAAAATAAAAGATTAAGATGGGCAAAAGAGCAAAAGAACACAGACACTGGACAGAATAAGATTGGGAAAAAGTGTTATGGACAGACGAATCTAAGTTTCAGGTGTTCGGATCACAAAGAAGAATATTCGTGAGATATAGAAAAAAATGTATAGATGCTGGAGGAGTGCTTGACGCCGTCTGTCAAGCATGGTGGAGGCAATGTGATGGTCTGGGCGTGCTTTGGTCATAGTAAAGTGGGAGATTTGTACAGGGTAAAAGGGATCTTGAAGAAGGAAGGCTATCACTCTATCTTTCAACGCCATGCCATACCCTGTGGACTGCGCGTAATTGGAGCCAATTTCATCCTACAACAGGACAATGACCCTAAGCACAGCTCCAAACTATGCAGTAACTATTTAGGGAAGAAGCAGTCAGCTGGTATCCTGACTATAATGGAGTGGCCAGCACGGTCACCGGATATCAACCCTATTGAGCTGTTGTGGGACAGCTTGACTGTATGGTACGTAAGAAGTGCCCATCAAGCCAATCCAACTTGTGGGAGGTGCTTCAGGGAGCATGGGGTGAAATCTCTTCAGATTACTACAACAAATTGACAACTAGAATGCCAAAGGTCTGAAAGGCTGTAATTGCTGCAAAGGGAGGATTATTTGATGAAAGCAAAGATTGAAGGACTCAATTATTATTTCAATTAAAAATCATTATTTATAACCTTGTCAACATCTTGACTATATTTACAATTAATTTTGCAACTAATTTCATATACAATATGTTTTCATGGAAAACAAGGACATTTCTAGGACGTTCACCTACTCTGCGTCTCACAAAGTCACAAGTTTGGACTCATCAGACCAAAGGACAGATTTCCATTGGTCTAATGTCCATTGCTCATGTTTCTTGGCCCAAGCAAGTCTATTCTTCTGATTGGTATCCTTTAGTTGTGGTTTCTTTGAAGCAATTCGACCATGAAGGCCTGATTCAAGGAGTCTCCTCTAAACAGTTGATGTTGAGATGTGTCTGTTACTTGAACTCTGTGAAGCATTTATTTGGCCTGGCAAATGTGAGGTGCAGTTAACTCTAATGAACTTATCCTTTGCAGCAGAGGTAACTCTGGGTCTTTCCTGTGGTGGTCCTAATGAGAGCCAGTTTCATCATAGCGCTTGATGGTTTTTGCGACGGCACTTGAAGAAACTTTCAAAGTTCATGTCTTAAAGCAATGATGGACAGTCGTTTCTCTTTGCTTATTTGAGCTGTTCTTGACATAATATGGTATTTTACCAAATAGGGCTACATTCTGTATCCCACCCCTTCCTTGTCACAACACAACTTTTTGGCTCAAATGCATTAAGATGGAAAGAAACCCAGAAATTAACTTTTAACAAGTCAAACCTGATAATTGAAATGCATTCCAGGTGACTACCACATGAAGCTCGTTGGGAGAATGCCAAGAGTGTGCAAAGCTGTTATCAAGGCAAAGGGTGGTTACAAATATATGTATTTTGTATAATATAATTTGTTTAACACTTTTTTGGTGATCCATGTGTGTTATTTTATCATTTTGATGTCTTCACTATTATTCTACAATGTAGAAAATAGTAAAAAAATAAAGTGTCCAAACCTTTGGCTGGTACTGTATATAGTTTGAGTGGATTTCTCCTTTAAGTGTTAATGAAAACTCCCAGATCTCTCCCAGGAGGGATGGGGTAACTCCAAAATAACCCAGTCTCTACTCACCTTGGCTCCCTAATCAACCACAGCTGTGCTTTGTTAGTTTCACCAATAACACCAGGTGCTCTACTCCCAACGCAACACAAAATGGCAGACCACCATCCTCCATGGAGAATCCCTCACAGGAAGTGGGGGGAGCAGTCAGGGAGGGTGAAAATGGGACAATAACACAAGTGATTGATAGTGGTACTGTAGGTTTGAGGTCAGTTACCAAACTACGGTATTTGTTTCTCCCAGTCACAATATCTCCCCTTGAACTGATCGGAGTCTCTTTGTCATTGTGCTTTTATGCAACTTCATGATATTCTCACCAAAGAGAGTTGATGAAGTATGGAAAGAAGAGGGATACAAAGACAACCAACATATTCTGAGGATTTGGATTGTACTATCCTCCAAACTAAACAGTGGTGAAATGTATTTCAACACAATGATTCCACAGAAATATGACAGAGAATAACATTACTTGGAAAGCGCTGCTAAATTCCTGCCAGAAGTCTTCAGGAAGAATATAAATTCTAGTAAATCACCATGGAAAGGCTCATGTTACAATTTCAGTCAACCGTGTTAAAAAAAGGATACAGATATTTATTTAACCATTTAACAACAGTGAGTACAGATTCATATTAATGGAAATAAGAGGGAAAGAGAAGAGTTATTTGGTGGAAAAAACAGGCAGACAGTTAAAGTGTGATGTCTTTAGCAGGCCATCCAGGCTCTCGGGGGGCTTTTGGTACGTCTGGGGCGGAATGTGTGTGAAAGACGTTAATGGTGGAGAGCCTCACCATGCCATCAGCTATAGTCCTGGAGAGGAGGCTGCCCTGGAAAGTGACTCATCACTAACAAGAGGTGGTGTGTGTGTGTGTGTGTGTGTGTGTGTGTGTGTGTGTGTGTGTGTGTGTGTGTGTGTGTGTGTGCGTGCATGCGTGCGTGAGAAAGAGTGTGTCAATAAGTTTTAATAAATGCTCATATGAGAGAGAGTGAGAGATGTAAAGAAAGAGAGAGATAGATAGAGAGAGTGAGTAAGTGTACATATTTGTGTTTACAATTTGTCTGAGTCAGTGTCAGTGTCAGTGTCAGTGTTTGGAGACATTGAGTGCTCCACATGGAATCGTTTGATATGTTTCTGAATGAGGTGAGAATAACAGAAGCATACTAGAGGAAGACCCGTTTGCCCCGTAATGGCAGTGAGTCATAGTGAGACAGCACTGTTTCTTTACAGGAAAGACTAACCTAAATAACAAGATAAACAGATGTCCCCCCTACACACACATGTCCCATTACAGAACAGTTGTTTATTGTAAACTTATCCACACAAGCACACACACACACACACACACACACACACACACACACACACACACACACACACACACACACACACACACACACACACACACACACACACACACACACACGTCTCAGGCCCACCCACACCACCACACACATGCCAAAAATCCCAATCTCACTCTCCCTCAAGATACACAACCCAGATGAGGAAATGCATTAGGCAACGTCTGAGGAATGCACCAATCCAGAGGAGAGATAAACTCTGGCTGGTCATTTGAGGGACAGAGAGGGGGAGACAACAGCAGTAAGAAACGCTATGGGACTTTGGTCTTAGTTCTATCTTGTAATTTATCATAGCGCAGAGATCTCACATAAATAATCCTAGCTTGTTAGAGAGACGAGGACAATGTGTATACAGGAAGTCACGAGTGCCAGAGCAACTGTTGTTAATACAACAGCACATCCTCTCCATTCACGTCGTTTTCTAATTGTTTGGAGAAGGATCTCTAATGAAGCCTAGTATGACAGGGATCAGACTGGAGTTGAATCTAAAGCCTTTATTCTATGTTTGACATTCAAAGTAATCCATTTTTGTAGCAAATATCCCTCGTCCTATATACATTTTTGTCCAGGCTCCATCGCGGACGATTTCTGTCTCCATGGCAATAGAGTTTCCTGTTCACTAAGGTCCTTGGCCTCAGCTGTCTTCCGTTTGTGCCACGTATCTGCATTCCGGTCTGCTTATTGCTACCAGAACACTGTGACGCTATCGATTTTATCACTGACTTGGCTGGATTCTTGCCTCTTAGGTCTGAAATCCCAGCTATCCCTGGAGAAAAATCATGCACTTCAGCAAACATCTTGCACCGTTAGGCTATGATGCGCAAACCCAACCTGATTGTGCTTTTTTCAAAGATATGTCTTATCATTCAGTTGGAGTTCAAGTTATCTTTATTGTCCCAAATGTGAAATGTGTTGTGCAGTCAGGGTTCATCAATAAAAACAACATTAAAAACATTGGCAACCATACAACAGATATACACGTAAGATAAATAATAACAAATGAGATCGGTTTACATGCCAACCACGTGGCTTTGCTACAATTCTCTATGAAACTGTACTACTTAGCGGTTGCAATGAAATCCATCTATGCTATTGTAAGTAGCTTTCATTTATCTTTTTTTATTGCTTCGGGAGAGTCATTTGTTGGTTGTTTAGGGAGAATCATTTGTTGGTTCTTTAGGGAGAATCATTTGTTGGTTGTTTAGGGAGAATCATTTGTTGGTTGTTTAGGGAGAATCATTTTTGGGTTGTTTAGGGAAAATATTTTTTGGGTTATTTAGTTAGAATCATATTTGGGTTGTTTAGGTATAATCATTTTTGGGTTGTTTAGGTAGAATCATTTTTGGGTTGTTTAGGGAGAACCATATTTGGGTTGTTTAGGTAGAATCATTTTTGGGTTGTTTAGGGAGAACCATATTTGGGTTGTTTAGGGAGAACCATATTTGGGTTGTTTAGGTAGAATCATTTTTGGGTTGTTTAGGGAGAACCATATTTGGGTTGTTTAGGTAGAATCATTTTTGGGTTGTTTAGGGAGAACCATATTTGGGTTGTTTAGGGAGAACCATATTTGGGTTGTTTAGGTAGAATCATTTTGGGGTTGTTTTGGGAGAAGCATTTTTGTGTTTAGGGAGAACCATTTTAAGGTTGTTTAGGGAGAATCACCAGTCTATCTCTTTCCTCTGTACTCTCTGACTGGATCCCATTGTCTCTTCAACAGACTGCTTTACTCAACACTTCTCCTTGATGACTAGTGATCTGCAATTACATGTGGGATAAAAACAACTCTGTCAGATTGAAGGGCATTGAGTGAAGGAGTCAAGTAAATCATGTAGGATTATTATAACATAGCCTCTGTCTCTTGTTGAGGCATGTCAATTTGGTGAGTTGAAGGGGAAGCTGCTGATCATTCCGTCGGTAATGTAGCAGGCGTAAAAAGATGCCTGAGTAGAGTCGCCACATCCATTTTAAGGGGAAACGGAAGTTAGGTTGAAAATACTTTATCCCTGAAAACTGGAAACACACGTTTTCTTCCGACCCCGCGGACAGTGTTCCATCAGGGGCCGAGATAACCTGCTCATCATTAGCTTGTCTTAGCATAGCTCAGGTGTCAGTGGCTGTACGAATAGAAGGTCAGCCATCTCTCTTCACCTTTCATTGAGCCAAGCCCAGTCTTGAGCTCCAATGGGTGCCCTGACTGAGCCCAGAGTGGCTGGTAATTCGTACAGTCAGACAAAACACTTCCCTTTGTGTATGTTAGGGCCAGTCGCCAGACAGACAGCGATGGGTACTGTTTTTGTCTTCTTCCTCTGAGAGGTTTATTAATCTCCTGTTCTGTCCGCATCCATCATTGTGACTGCCAATGGGATTACTCCAACTTCCCTTTTTGGCCCCTAGACTTTATATGTTTCTTTAGAGAGTTAGTGTGGTACAGTACGGTGCAGTTATGACGTTTGTAACAGAACGTTGTGTGACTGACCAGTACGGTGCAGTTATGACGTTTGTAACAGAACGTTGTGTGACTGACCAGTACGGTGCAGTTATGACGTTTGTAACAGAACGTTGTGTGACTGACCAGTACGGTGCAGTTATGACGTTTGTAACAGAACGTTGTGTGACTGACCAGTACGGTGCAGTTATGACGTTTGTAACAGAACGTTGTGTGACTGACCAGTACGGTGCAGTTATGACGTTTGTAACAGAACGTTGTGTGACTGACCAGTACGGTGCAGTTATGACATTTGTAACAGAACGTTGTGTGACTGACAAGTACGGTGCAGTTATGACGTTTGTAACAGAACGTTGTGTGACTGACCAGTACGGTGCAGTTATGACGTTTGTAACAGAACGTTGTGTGACTGACCAGTACGGTGCAGTTATGACGTTTGTAACAGAACGTTGTGTGACTGACCAGTACGGGAACAGGAACCAAATCAAAACACACTCGAGGGAATTCCGGTTAGTTGTCATTCCTCCCAGTCTTTGCCATATCGCAGATTAAACAAAGAGTAGAAACGTTCACGCTGCACGCTTCATCCCATCCCGTTCCACAGAGAGTATAAGATAATGTTTGTGTGTTTTGATATAAGCCCAAGGATTTTCCATTTCCAATTTTATTACCTAATATGTCAAGCTCATTTTTTATGCCTGTTTAATTCCTCAATGACATCAGCCATAACTATTGTAGCATATCGGATCTCCCCCAGTGCTTGGAGTGCAGCCATGTGGTAGGAACTCCAGAAGGCAACAGGGAAAAGACCTGGGGATGGAGATGGGATTAGAACCACTGTGCTGCTGGCTGTAGGAACACTTTGAGCAGGACCACAATAAGTACAGCGGTCGACAGAGAGAACACTTCTCGGCTTGTGAACACCTGTGACGTGCAGAGGTGCATGTTGGGAAAACCAGACCACAGGCAGAAAAACCATCTAACAACAACTTGAAAATCTAACACACTGTTCCCTTTTGCATACTGAAGAGACAGAGAAACATTTATTAATGGTAGGAGAGAGGGAGCGAGCGAAAGAAAGAAAGAGAGCCAGAAAGTAGGCGTTGTTCACATCTGTTCAATCTTTATAATGGATCTGTGGTTAATGGCAACCCTGGAACTATTCAAAAATGGTTTATTAACCATTCACTGGCTTTCTTGTTCAACAGTCCAAAAAGGCAAAAACGTTTTAGGGCTCTCTGTGGTTTTTCCAATGAAATCTAAGTCTTGGTGAAAATAAGTGAATTATTTTCAGTGATTAACTGTAAAGAACAGCATTGGTCACAGTGAGACCAAAGCTGTGTTCGAATACTCATACTAACTGCACTAACCGTACTATTTGTGACGTGAATTTAGTATATAGTATGTTTATTGGCCATAGTATGGATATAGTTAGTATGCCAAAAGTTCACGGATGACGTACAAAATTTGCCAAAATATGAAGTATACATGCAGTGGACACTGTTTCCGTCCTTTTAGGGCCCACAATGCAATTCTTCAGAAAATGGGTGTAGCTTCATAACTCTTCAGATTTGAAGAAAATGTCAGAAAATATGCAGCCGAAGTCTGACGAGAGTGGATACAAATTCATTGCTTTCACTAACTATGACAAGTATTATTTTTTTAAATGAAAAATGTAATAAAGTAATGCCTTTTCAAATAAGCTACGTTACACATTATGTTGGCTGGCAATTTGTTAGCACATGCTACACCTAATGAACCATATAGCATTTCAGCAGTATGTACCAGTATGTTAGCTAGTTGCTTAGCGTTGGCTACTAATACATTGAACTTGCCAGGCAGTATATGAACTATCTGCTATCTAACTAACTACCCAACATTTATTGACTTGATTAATTACATAATTCTTAGCTAAGTGTTGTAGTCTTGTATTTCAATGGCTATCTACTCTGATTTCAGAGCACTCTTGTACAGAATAACTGATGAATTTAAGGATGCTCAACACCTGTTGAAAATGGTCGGTGTCAGTAAACGTTGGCAAAAAAAAGCGTAATGAAATTGTTGCCAGCAACACAGTTACAATCACCAACGCTCTGGATAACATGAAAACAGCCTAACCCGCTCTGCTAGGGCGAGTAAAATGGTCAGAATGAGTTGTTCTCCCATTTGTGTCTGGAAGTAACTAGCCAATGTTAGCCAGTTAGCTTGGGTGCTTGACTGCTGTTGAACGCTTGAATCAACCCTACTCCTCGCCAGAGTGTTCAGTGTGCGCTATGAACGCTCTAAGAGCGAAATGCCCTGAATTTGCGAAAGGACAATCTGACAACACTCTGGATTTACAAACGCCCAGAGCACACAGAGCACACCCTGGCACTCCAGATTGAATTTACGAACGCCCAGAGCACACCCTGGCACTCCAGATTGAATTTACGAACGCCCAGAGCACACCCTGGCACTCCAGATTGAATTTACAAACGCCCAGAGCACACCCTGGCACTCCAGATTGAATTTACGAAAACACTGAAATCGTAAAATGTTTAGCTAGTCATTTGTTATGCTAGCAAGAGGTTGGATAGGGACAGCATCAACTTCCGGTAGACAGGCGAAGCTCTAGTAAGCTCAACTGAAATGATACCATTCGTTTACAGTATACTAAAACAAACTAATAGTATATAGTATGTAGTATACAGTATGTTAGTATGGGTATTCAAACACAGCTAAATTCTTTCTCAAAGCACAGATGTCAACCCGAAACTGTATGACACTCCTAACCTAAAGCTCTGATGCCCTGCCCACCCGTCTTTCCCTGCTAGATACTTGTCTTCACAAGAGAGACTGGCGGGCCAGGGGAACTAGTCGGTTTCTTTTGGAGCCGTCTCAGTTTACCCAAGAGTCGCCTCTAATTCTTTCCGCATATTTCCCATTTTCATAACCAGGATCCTGTGGAATCGTGAGAATGTCCTCTACGAACAAACAGAGGGTGGGAAAGATGACCAGACATAACTGGACAGACGGATGATCAGTGTGTTGCCATCACCTCATCACCTCTGTTGTGGTCATCAAAATTCCAATATTACTCACAGAAACTGACCAACACCTCATAGACTGACCACTAGGCATTGTGGTTGAATCAACATTGTAATTACGTTGAACCAACATGGAATAGATGTTGAATTGACGTCAGACATTTGCCGTACAGGTGAAAACTTCAACTGTTTGACCACGTCAAACTCATCGGTGTGATAGACAAAAATATCTTTGGCAAAACATTCAGATGGTTGTGGTTCAGATGGTTGTTCAGATGGTTGTCCTACTAGCAAGGTTGTGAACTATTGTGGCTCCTCATTCAATTCACTTCCATAGTGATGTTATACTGAAGCTTTACAGCCTCACACTAGCAAAGGGTAGGTCCCCTCACAGCAGTAGACCAGTTAGAACTTGTTAGCGGGAGCGCTAACTCCTCTGAAGTTAGCCTCAGCTCAGGGACTGTACAGTTTTAAAGGCCCTTGACCACAGAGGGAACTGGAGAGCTAATGAGCAGTAATAGAGGCCAGGGCTTGCATAGCGCTGACTCAGAGAACATCTTGGTTTCATTGGAGCTCAAAGAACACAGGAAGGGAACAGTGAGCGGTTACACAGAGAGACACGCACGGAGGAAGAGGGGAGGGGAGGACAGGACAGGACAGTAAAAGAAAAGAGAGCGAGAGATTTAAAGAGGAGGGAGATGCAACAGAACAAAAAAGAGACACTAAAAGACCCACAAAAAGTAAGTAAGACCAGCAAGGAAGTAAGACTAGCAAGTAAGGCTGATGGATTGGAGTGAACAAGGAGAGAGGGCTTACATCTTCAACCTTCTCCTGATCTAAGTCAGAGTTTCCAGAGCAAAAAGAACAGGCAGGCAGAGGCCCAGAGGCTGAAACAGCAAACAGGAGACCTAGCCAACACACACCACAGCAGGGCTACACCATTGAAGAGAGGCCAGTAAGCCTTAGCACAGGATTAGGCTATGTGTCCTACATTCAATTAATGTCCCTGGAGTTAGACTACAAACCATTCTGCTTGAGCTGGGAGAATGTACTGTACATTTGGATATTTAGTTGATGAAATCATGATAACTGAGCGGGTGGGAAAGCAAATGAACTTATCTCAGGGGAAGAGTCTGTAAGATATTTGGACTGGATGGTGTCCAAGAACACACTCCAACTCCCACATACTCACCCATGTGAGGCCTACTGCAGGGGAGACTTAGAGAGAACCCAGCTGGAGCTCAGGCCTGGTGTGCTGTGGACCTCTGGACTACAGTGAAGGTCAATGATTCAATGGCTCATAGGCCATTATCTACAGGCACAAAAGACAAGTTGTCCAGGTTTTGGCCTCCATGTTCCGGCGCACAATAGGGATGAGATGGCTGATTAAAATCACATTTCAGAGCTGATAGATTCCTTGATTCCCCTCATTCCTGTAAGATATTAGTCAAGGTTTTCTGCTTAGCCAGCTTTTAAAGTCATAACCTGTAATTGCATTGTATCTCAGTTCATGAGCGAAGCGGCTCACCAATTTAATGGTAGTCTTCTAACTAGCCGTTTGACTGTTAGCCTGTTGACTGTTGATGTTAGCCTTTGACTGTTAATGCTAATATTAAGTGATTTACAGTAATGCTACAGTAGATAGGTGAGAGGTGGAAGGTGAGGAACATGTTCACTCATTGCTGTGGTGACAGTGAGATACTTATCTAAACAGCATGGCTCCCTGCCCTCTAAAACTTCTCTCCAGCTTGGCAGAGAATCTAAGCAAGAAGCATTTAAAATATTTTTGTTACTATGCCTCACACATCTGACATCTGCTGTGAGTCTTCTTTTTTGGTGATTAAGAAGATCTCTTTTCATCTATCGAAGACAGACATGTCATTGCACAACTTAAGTGAAGTGAATGTGCTGATATATACAGTACCAGTCAAAAGTACCAGTCAAAAGTTTGGACACACCTACTCATTCAAGGGTTTTTCTTAATTTGAACTATTTTCTACATTGTATAATAATAGTGAAGACATCAAAACTACGAAATAACAAATATGGAATCATGAAGTAACCAAAAAAGTGTTAAACAAATCAAAATATATTTTAGATTTTAGATTTATCAAAGTAGCCACCCATTGCCTTGATAACAGCTTTGTACACTCTTGGCATTCTCAAAATCAAATCAAATCGGATTGTATTTGTCACATACACATGGTTAGCAGATGCTAATGTGAGTGTAGCGAAATGCTTGTGCTTCTAGTTCCGGCCGTGCAGTAATATCTAACAAGAAATCGGACAATTTCACAACAACTACCTTATACACACACCAATTTTTAATAATTAAAGTAGCTAGAGATTTGAGTCAGTATGTTGGCAGCAGCAACTCAATGCAGCCACTCAGGCAATGGCTCGGGTGGTTGTTGTCCTTGATGATCTTTTTGGCCTTCTTGTGACATCGGGTGGTGTAGGTGTCCTGGAGGGCAGGTAGTTTGCCCCCGGTGATGCATTGTGCAGACCTCACTACTCTCTGGAAAGCCTTACGGTTGTGGGCGGAGCAGTTGCTGAACCAGGCGGGGATACAGCTCGACAGCATGCTCTCGATTGTGAATCTGTAAAATTTTGTGAGTGTTTTTGGTGACAAGCCAAATTTCTTCAGCCTCCTGAGTTTGAAGAGGCACTGTTGCACCTTCTTCACCATGCTGTCTGTGTGGGTGGACCATTTCAGTTTGTCCGTGATGTGTACGCAAAGAAACTTAAAACTTTCCACCTTCTCCACTACTGTCCCGTAGATGTAGATAGGGGGGTGCTCCCTCTGCTGTTTCCTGAAGTCCACGGTCACCTCCTTTGTTTTGTTGACATTGAGTGTGGGGTTATTTTCCTGACACCACACTCTGAGGGCCCTCTCCTCCTCCCTGTAAGCCATCTCGTTGTTGTTGGTAATCAAGCCTACCACTGTAGTGTCGTCTGCAAACTTGATGATTGAGTTGGAGGCGTGCATGGCCATGCAGTCATGGGTGAACAAGGAGTACAGGAGAGGGCTGAGAACGCACCCTTGTGGGGCCCCAGTGTTGAGGATCAGCGGGGTGAGATGTTGTTTCCTACCCTCACCACCTGGGGGCGGCCCGTCAGAAAGTCCAGCACCCAATTGCACAGGGCGGGGTAGAGACCCAGGGTCTCAAGCTTAATGACGAGTTGAGGTTACTATGGTGTTAAATGCTGAGCTGTAATCGATGAACAGCATTCTTACATAGGTATTCCTCTTGTCTAGATGGGTTAGGGAACTGTGCAGTGGGATGGCAATTGCATCGTCTGTGGACCTAATGGGGCGGTATGCAAATTGGAGTGGGTCTAGGGTGTCAGGTAGCTTGTAGGTGATATTATCCTTGACTAGTCTCTCAAAGCACTTCATGTCAATGGAAGTGAGTGCTATGGGGCGATAGTCGTTTTGCTCAGTTACCTTAGTTTTCTTGGGAACAGGAGCAATGGTGGCCCTCTTGAAGCATGTGGGAACAGCAGACTGGGATAGGGATTGATTTAATATGTCCGTAAACACATGCTCTGAGGACGCGGCAAGGGATGCCGTCTGGGCAGCAGCCTTGCGTAGGTTAACACGTTTAATTTTTTTACTTACGTTGGCTGCAGTGAAGGAGAGCCCACAGGTTTGGTAGCGGGCCGTGTCAGTGGCACTGTATTGTCCTCAAAGCGAGCAAAGAAGTTGTTTAGTTTGTCTGGGAGCAAGACGTTGGTATCTGCGACGGGACGGTTTTCTTTTTGTGATCCGTGATTGACTGTAGAACCTGCCACATACGTTTCGTGTCTGAATTGCAACTCTACTTTGTCTCTATACGAGCATTGAACAAACCTGAGCAGAAGCCTTTCCTGTTTTAGTTTCTGTCTATAGGCTGGGAGCAACAAAATGGAGTTGTGGTCAGATTTGCTGAAAGGAAGGTAAGAGAGGGCTTTGTATGCGTATCGGACGTTAGAGTAATAATGATACAAAATTGTGCCAGCCCGGGTCGCGCATTCCATATGCTGATAAAATTTAGGGAGCCTTGTTTTCAGATTAGCTACAATAAATGCAGCCTCAGGATATGTGGTTTCCAGGTTACATAGAGTCCAATGAAGTTATTTCAGGGCCGCAGAGGTGTGTGCTTGGGGGAAGGGGTATACACGGCTGTGATTATAATAGAAGAGAATTCTCTTGGTAGATAATGCGGTCGGCATTTGATTGTAAGAAATTCTAGGTCAGGTGAACAAAAGGACTTAAGTTCCTGTATGTTGTTATGACCACACCACGAATTGTTAATCATAAAGCATACACCCCCGCCCTTCTTCTTACCAGAGAGATGTTTGTTTCTGTCGGCACGATGCGTGAAGAATCTGGGTGGCTGTACCGACTCTGATAACGTATCCCGAGTGAGCCATGTTTTCCGTGAAACAGAGAATGTTACAATCTCTGATGTCTCTCTGGAAGGCTACCCTTGCTCGAATTTAGTCTACCGTGTTGTCAAGAGACTGGACATTGGCGAGTAGTATACTCGGGAGTGGTGTGCCCGTCTACGGAGCCTGACCAGAAGACCGCTCCATCTGCCACTTCTGCGGCGCAGTTGTTTTGGGTCACCCACTGGGATCCGATCCATTGTTCTGGGTGGTGGTCCAAACAGAAGATCTGCTTCGGGAAAGTCATATTCCTTGTCGTAATGTTGGTAAGTTGATGTTGCTCTTATATCCAATAGTTCTTCCCAGCTGTATGTAATAAGATTTAAGATTTCCTGGGGTAACAGTGTAAGAAATAAGACATCAAAAAACAAAATACTAAATAGTTTGTTGGCGCAATCTCTCAACCAGCTTCATCTCTCAACCAGCTTGAAGGAGTAACAACTTGTTGGCTGCTTTTCCTTCACACTGCGGTCCAACTCATCCCAAACCATCTCAATTGGGTTGAGGTCAGGTGATTGTGGAGGCCAGGTCATCTGATGCAGCACTCCATCAGTCTCCTTCTTGGTCAAAAAGCTCTTACACAAGTCTCTCCTTGGTCAATTAGCCCTTACACAGCCTGGAGGTGTGTTTTGAATCATTGTCCTGTTGAAAAACAAATGATAGTCCCACTAAGCACAAAAGATATGGGATGGCGTATTGCTGCAGAATGCTGTGGTAGCCATGCTGGTTAAGTGTGCCTTGAATTCTAAATAAATCACAGACAGAGTCACCAGCAAAGCACCCCCACACATCACACCTCCTCCTCCATGCTTCACGGTGGGTACCACATATGTGAAGTACATCTGTTCACCTACTCTGTCTCACAAGGACACAACGGTTGGAACCAAAAATCTCAAATTTGGACTCATCAGACCAAAGGACAGAATTCCATCGGTCTAATGTCCATTGCTCGGCTTTCTTGGTCCAAGCAAGTCTCTTCTTCTTATTGTTGTACTTTAGTAGTGGTTTCTTTGCAGCAATTTGACCATGAAGGCCTGATTCACACAGTCTACTCTGAACAGTTAATAATGAGATATGTCTGTTACTTGAACTCTGTGAAGCATTTATTTGGGTTACAATCTGAGGTGCAGTTAATTGACCATTTCTGAGGCTGGAAACTCTAATGAACTTATCCTCTGCAGCAGAGGTAACTCTGGGTATTTCTTTCCTGTGGCGGTTCCTCATGAGAGCCAGTTTCATCATAACGCTTGATGGTTTTTGCAACTGCACTTGAAGAAACTTTCAACATTCCTGATTGACTGACCTTCATATCTTAAAGTAATGATGGACTGTCAATTCTCTTTGCTCATTTTAGCTGTTCTTGCCATAATATGGACTTGGTCTTTTACCAAATAGGGCTATCGTCTGTATACCAACCCTACCTTGTCACAACACAACTGATTGGCTCAAACGCATTAAGAAGGAAATGAATTAATTAATTGAAATGGATTCCAGGTGACTCCTTCATGAAGCTGGTTGAGAGAATGCCAGGAGTGTGCAATGCTGTCATCAAGGCAAACGGTGGCTACTTTGAACAATATCAAATATAAAATATATTTTGATTTGGTTACTACATGATTCCATGTGTAGTTTCATTGTTTTGATGTCTTAATTCTACAATGTAGAAAATTTGTACAACCCTGGAATGAGTAGATGTGTCCAAACTTTTGACTGGACCTGTATATTCGATGATATATCATACCAGGGGAGTACAAGTACGTCAATGAACTATCGCCATAGATGGTAAAAGAGTGCATTGGCATAACCAATAGTAGAGCGATGCCATTCTGTCTGTCCACTGTACTAATGTAATAGAGAAACACTGATAATTTGGTGGATGGGGGTATTGATGTAGTAGTGTTGTTCCTGCTCTGCATCAGCATTCTAAATGAACGATTCTCCATTAGAGACCAGAGGACACACCCCCACTGGACAGCTTGTTTACACACACATCATAAACTGGCCTAGCTCCTCACTCCGTGCACTCACTCACACACACACACACGTCTATGTGGTTTCTCTCTGTCTAGACATGCCTTCCTCTTTCTCTTCAAAGCAACACACCCACCTTCTTAATCCCTCCATCCTCCTCAGTGTTCAGCACCACTCACATTAAGGATTAAACACCTTTAATTTACCCCCCTTCATCACTATAGCTACTTATCCCATAGTAATGTTTATGGGAATCAAATTATAGAGACAAAGCAGGAAGTGGATGCTGTGCCCCGCTTTGGCACAACATCAAGACCCGGGTCCTATTCAATAGACACCCAAAGGAGGGACTACATGAGAAGCGTTGTCCAATGAGTTTTTAGCTTTTGTTTTGCATTGCAAAACGTTACTCTGGGTTCACCTGTGAGGCAAACAGAGAGTTTAATGTCTTTCTTATGTGTAATAAGAATGATTGCAATGACGGAAGGGAATGTCTTAGAGGCCTCAATGTAACTCAGTAAAATATCATTATTGCTCTTCATGACTCAATTGGCTCGTCGATCCGAGTTTCTGTTCATTGACATTCAAAGCAGACACCAGTAAAAGTGGGAGCAGGGATGACTGCCTAGTGCTTAGGTAACGTCTGCTCTGAGTGGAAAACCCCATGTTCTAGACCAGTACTCCCCATCCCCTGGAGACACGCACGAGTGACCAGCGTTTTAATTATCCATCTTTCTCTACCTCCCTCTCTCTTCGTCCTTCCGGACCCAAACAGACACGCGCTGGTTCATATCTGAGAGACCCGTTCAGATCCGAGAGTAGAAAGCGAGAAAGAACCTCAAGACAGCCGCTGCCAGCTCCATCAATAAACTAGTGATATTCACCAAAGGATCCAATTACTTCCGTGTGACTAAAAACTGCCTGTAATAAATGACAAACAAACGATGCTGTGTTTTGATGTGTAGCATATTCAAAACCTTAGAGCCTATTGTTTTATCGTTTTTTTAAACTTTCCTTTGTCCATATCACGGTTGCGCTGTCAAAGATTTGAACGCTAAATGCATCAGGTCATTGCATGCATATAGGCCTATAGGCTTAGGCATCCACTGTATGATATGAATATTTAAACCATTTACATAAAGGAAGATAATCTTAGGCCTAGACCTAGAGAGACTTACCGGCTCCATGTTCCCACACCAACATGCATTCTTTATCCTTGTCAGATAGGTACGCAGCAGGAAGCTAATTTGTACATTTTAGATCAGAATATTTTTATTTTATAAGCATTAAATTGTTAGATTAAAGGATTTAAACTCTGGTGGGCCTAAAACATTCTTTCTCACCTGAGGTTCAACTGTGGGAGAGAGTTGGAGCGCCAGAGCCCACTGTCTTCATAGGCCTGCAGTAATTTAACCTAATAATAGGCATACCATACCAAATAAAATGTTTCTTAACTTTATTAGGGTAATAACAAAAGTAAGTCAAGTTATTGTTTGAAGGGAAAATATGAACAGGATATTATATTGCGGCATTAAATTACAATTTGTATCTCTTTGGCTTTTCCTTTTCATGGTTTGAGGGTGAGTAGGCCTATATAGGCCCTACCAGTAACAACATTACAACACAACATTACAGTTGGAACTTAATTTGGCCAAAGAAAATGACTCAAAAGAATTAACCAAAACACTTGTTGCATATTTAAACTGAACTGCTTTAAACCTTCACAAAAGTTTAAGTTTTGAAAAGGCTTATATTGCAGCCATTACCAACAAAGGCTACCGTAGGCCTACCCAACAAATGACAGCAATAGGCTAATGATATTTATTTTACAACATGCCCATTTTTTTTTACTGATCTTAAACTAAATATGGAGCACACAATGTAAAAGACAGTTCAAACTTAGTTTAGCCAATGAAAATGTCTCAACAAAATAAAACAAAACACTTTTTGCATATTTAACGAATTGGTTTAGATTCTTAAATAGGCCTACAATAATAGTAATGACATACAACAATAACGATAAAACTAATAATAAATACGAAAATAAATAAATACGATTTGAAAATTGCATCAAACCTGAAAAGTGATTCGCACACGGTCCATTTGTCCACCCGCAGAGGACATTCCCCTTGTCGGCTTCACTATACCCTTTCTCCTCTAACTCTCGTTTTACTTCAAGGAAAAAGGCCTCCATTCAGTTGTTCTCGTGCTCTCTCCTCAGCAGCAGCAAGCAGCTTTAGCTGGACATAAGCTATAAGTTTTATTGAGTTGTAATTGGCTGACACAGATAACAAGCTTGCGGTTCTCATCACCTCACACATTAAATTAACAGAGGACCGGTCCTATTGGGTCCAGTAAATCAATTTTAATTGCACATACCCAAGACCATGACAATGATATCAGTCCCACCCAGACCCGTGACAAAAGTCACAATTTAGGATCCTGCTTGGGTCCCGGGTTGGATCTAAAACATTTCAGTTGTGATGGTGTCAATCTCGTCGAAAGGATTGGACCAAGGCGCAGCGTGCGTAGAGTTCCACATATTTTAATAAATCGGAACTCACCAAACAAAACAAACAAGCACAAACAAAACGTGACGTTTTGGACTGCTCACAGGCAGCTACACAAACACAAGATCCCACAAAGGGGAAATGGCTGCCTAAATATGATCCCGAATCAGAGACAACGATAAACAGCTGCCTCTGATTGGGAACCATAACAGGCCAACATCGACATATAAACGCCTAGATGACTTACCCTAAATCACACGCCGACCTAACCAACATAGAGAATAAAAGCTCTTTATGGTTAGGGCGTGACAGTTGGACCCGTGAAGACCTCTAATACACAGTTTATGTTAAAGGAAACAACATGCAAAGCTACATAAGACCACTTACCCTAATTGGCAACAGTAGTGTTCCGCTAGGTTGAAGATACCCAGGTTAGGATAAGAGGATTCTAATATCCCATAACTCTTTGGATGAATGCGGAAGAATTCTAAACAATGGGACCAGCGCCGGAGTGAAAATGACTGGAAGTGAATTAGCATTCCAGAAAGTTCGCCATCAAAGTTGAAAATAAAACAGCCGTAGGGAATTTCCGCTTACTACTCGGAAAACGCCGGTTTTACTGTCATTCTGTTCATTTAAAGGTTTTTCAAATGATAATGTTGTCATAGTAACATATGTCCTTTAATCTAAATATCCTCATAATTAGGACCCTGAGGTTTTCCTGGTCGGGATACATAACTCCTGCAATTTAAAAACATTTGTTTTGGAATCTTTTGTGAGGTAAAATTAAGCAATAAATTAATAATACATGGAAAGTTAATGCTACTCTCCGTTATTAGTAGTAAACTTCAATAGGTTTTCCTGTCCATAGATTATACTGCACCGTATAACATGAAAAGTGAGATAGAATGCCTGTAAAGTCTGTCTGAGGTTCCACTTGTTTTCAGTCATATAAAGGTGGCCACCTGATGGCTTAATGAGGTTTCAGGCCCTTTTTCACTAGTCAGGACACAGAGGCAGGAATTTACAAGAAGTCAAACAAGAGAATTGACCTATGACCTCTTTGACCCTCTTTATCTGGGGAACCAATCAGATGACCTCTTTCCTCAGACTGCAACGAAGAAACAGAATGTTTAAAATATACAACAACATTCCAAATTGTAAAATCAACATTCTCTGCAAATCTCCCACTGACGTCAATGCATGATTTACATGCCTAAGTTAAGCTGAGATCCTTTCACATCCTTATTGAAAACAAACATTCCCCTTAAATGTAGCGTTTTGGTGATTGCCATTCTAGGCCCTTCTATTTCTATGCCCTTCGACCAGGGGTGTCAAACTCATTCCACGAAGGGCCTAATGTCTGCGGGTTTTAGACAACCAGATGAGGGGAGTTCCTTACTAATCAGTCACCATCATTTATCAATCAAGAACAAGGGAGGAGCCAAGGGAGAAACCCGCAGATACTCTGCCCCCCGTGGAAGTAGTTTGACACGTGCCTTAGACACTATGTTGAGAGATAAGCCGAGTGTTTGTGTGTGGGGATTCAGTAGACTCTCTCTCTCTCTCTCTCTCTGTTATTGCTGGCTTTTCTTTGAAAACGCCAACCACATGTAGACAAGCCCACACACTCATGTGGTAATTAAGGCAGCAATGTGGACTCTTCTTCTATGACCGGCAGGTATTGTTATTGCAGTTTACCCCGTCGATGGTGTAGCCACCACGACATTACCTCGGCTTTAATGATTAAAGACTATTAACCAGAAGTAGCAGGAGTTCCCACTTCCAAGTTAGATTGAAAATACCGTATCCCTGAAACTGGATGATAGCTTTTTCTGGCGACTCCACACAGGCTAAAGACCATAGACAGCGACCATTGGATAAAGACCATAGACAGAGACCATAGGATAAAGACCATAGACAGAGACCATAGGATAAAGACCATAGACAGAGACCATAGGATAAAGACCATAGACAGAGACCATTGGATAAAGACCATAGACAGAGACCATAGGATAAAGACCATAGACAGAGACCATAGGATAAAGACCATAGACAGAGACCATAGGATAAAGACCATAGACAGAGACCATAGGAACAAGACCATAGGATAATGACCATAGACTGAGACCATAGTCTAAAGGCCATAACAGAGACCATAGGATAAAGACCATAGACAGAGACCACAGGATAAAGACCATAGACAGAGGCCATAGGCTAAAGACCATAGACAGAGACCGTAGGATAAAGACCATAGACAGAGACCATAGACAGAGACCATAGGATAAAGACCATTGACAGAGACCATAGGATAAAGACCATAGACAGAGATCATAGGCTAAAGACCATAGACAGAGACCATAGACAGAGACCATAGGATAAAGACCATAGACAGAGACCATAGGAACAAGACCATAGGATAATGACCATAGACTGAGACCATAGTCTAAAGGCCATAACAGAGACCATAGGATAAAGACCATAGACAGAGACCATAGGATAAAGACCATAGACAGAGACCATAGGCTAAAGACCATAGACAGAGACCATAGGATAAAGACCATAGACAGAGACCATAGACAGAGACCATAGACAGAGACCATAGGATAAAGACCATAGACAGAGACCATAGGATAAAGACCATAGACAGAGACCGTAGGATAAAGACCATTGACAGAGACCATAGGATAAAGACCATAGACAGAGACCATAAGCTAAAGACCATTGACAGAGACCATAGGATAAAGACCATAGACAGAGACCATAGACAGAGACCGTAGGATAAAGACCATAGACAGAGACCATAGACAGAGACCATAGGATAAAGACCATTGACAGAGACCATAGGATAAAGACCATAGACAGAGATCATAGGCTAAAGACCATAGACAGAGACCATAGACAGAGACCATAGGATAAAGACCATAGACAGAGACCATAGGATAAAGGCCATAGACAGAGACCATAGGATAAAGACCATAGACAGAGACCGTAGGATAAAGACCATAGACAGAGACCATAGACAGAGACCATAGGATAAAGACCATAGACAGAGGCCATAGGCTAAAGACCATAGACAGAGGCCATAGGCTAAAGACCATAGACAGAGACAATAGGATAAAGACCATAGACAGAGACCATAGACAGAGACCATAGGATAAAGACCATTGACAGAGACCATAGGATAAAGACCATAGACAGAGATCATAGGCTAAAGACCATAGACAGAGACCATAGACAGAGACCATAGGATAAAGACCATAGACAGAGACCATAGGAACAAGACCATAGGATAATGACCATAGACTGAGACCATAGTCTAAAGGCCATAACAGAGACCATAGGATAAAGACCATAGACAGAGGCCATAGGATAAAGACCATAGACAGAGACCATAGGCAAAGACCATAGACAGAGACCGTAGGATAAAGACCATAGACAGAGACCATAGACAGAGACCATAGACAGAGACCATAGGATAAAGACCATAGACAGAGGCCATAGGCTAAAGACCATAGACAGAGACCGTAGGATAAAGACCATTGACAGAGACCATAGGATAAAGACCATAGACAGAGACCATAGGATAAAGGCCATAGACAGAGACCATAGGATAAAGACCATAGACAGAGACCGTAGGATAAAGACCATAGACAGAGACCATAGACAGAGACCATAGGATAAAGACCATAGACAGAGGCCATAGGCTAAAGACCATAGACAGAGGCCATAGGCTAAAGACCATAGACAGAGACCGTAGGATAAAGACCATAGACAGAGACCATAGACAGAGACCATAGGATAAAGACCATTGACAGAGACCATAGGATAAAGACCATAGACAGAGATCATAGGCTAAAGACCATAGACAGAGACCATAGACAGAGACCATAGGATAAAGACCATAGACAGAGACCATAGGAACAAGACCATAGGATAATGACCATAGACTGAGACCATAGTCTAAAGGCCATAACAGAGACCATAGGATAAAGACCATAGACAGAGACCATAGGATAAAGACCATAGACAGAGGCCATAGGCTAAAGACCATAGACAGAGACCGTAGGATAAAGACCATAGACAGAGACCATAGACAGAGACCATAGACAGAGACCATAGGATAAAGACCATAGACAGAGGCCATAGGCTAAAGACCATAGACAGAGACCGTAGGATAAAGACCATTGACAGAGACCATAGGATAAAGACCATAGACAGAGATCATAGGCTAAAGACCATTGACAGAGACCATAGGATAAAGACCATAGACAGAGACCATAGACAGAGACCGTAGGATAAAGACCATAGACAGAGACCATAGACAGAGACCATAGGATAAAGACCATTGACAGAGACCATAGGATAAAGACCATAGACAGAGATCATAGGCTAAAGACCATAGACAGAGACCATAGACAGAGACCATAGGATAAAGACCATAGACAGAGACCATAGGATAAAGGCCATAGACAGAGACCATAGGATAAAGACCATAGACAGAGGCCATAGGCTAAAGACCATAGACAGAGACCGTAGGATAAAGACCATAGACAGAGACCATAGACAGAGACCATAGGATAAAGACCATAGACAGAGGCCATAGGCTAAAGACCATAGACAGAGACCGTAGGATAAAGACCATAGACAGAGACCATAGACAGAGACCATAGGATAAAGACCATTGACAGAGACCATAGGATAAAGACCATAGACAGAGATCATAGGCTAAAGACCATAGACAGAGACCATAGATAGAGACCATAGGATAAAGACCATTGACAGAGACCATAGGATAAAGACCATAGACAGAGACCGTAGGATAAAGACCATTGACAGAGACCATAGGATAAAGACCATATAGAGAGACCATAGACAGAGACCATAGGATAAAGACCACAGAGAGAGACCATTGGCTAAATACCATAGACAGAGACCATAGGAGAAAGACCATTGACAGAGACCATAGGATAAAGATTATAGACAGAGACAATAGGAAAAAGACTGTAGAGAGAGAACATAGGATAAAGACCATATACAGAGACAATAGGATAAAGTCCATAGACAGAGACCATAGGATAAAGACCATATACAGAGACAATAGGATAAATACCATAGGAAAAATACCATAGGATAGACAAAAGACCATAGGATAGACAGAGACCATAGGATATAGACCATAGACAGAGTTCATAGGATAAAGACCATAGACAGAGACCATAGACAGAGACCATAGGATAATGACCATTGACAGAGACCATAAGCTAAAGACCATAGACAGAGACCATAGGATAAAGACCATCGAAAGAGACCATAAGCTAAAGACCATAGACAGAGACCATAGGATAAAGACCATAGACAGAGACCATAGGATAAAGACCATAGACAGAGACCATAGGATAAAGACCATAGAAAGAGACCATAAGCTAAAGACCATAGAAAGAGACCATAAGCTAAAGACCATAGACAGAGACCATAGGATAAAGACCATAGACAGAGACCATAGGATAAAGACCATAGACAGAGACCATAGGATAAAGACCATAGGAAAAATACCATAGGATAGACAAAAGGCCATAGGATAGACAGAGACCATAGGATATAGACCATAGACAGAGTTCATAGGATAAAGGTCATAGACAGAGACCCTCGGATAAAGACCATAGACAGAGACCATAGGATAAAGACCATAGACAGAGACCATAGGATAAAGACCATAGACAGAGACCATAGGATAAAGACCATAGACAGAGACCATAGGATAAAGACCATAGACAGAGACCATAGGATAAAGACCATAGACAGAGACCATAGGCTAAAGACCATAGACAGAGCCCATAGGCTAAAGACCATAGACAGAGCCCATAGGATAAAGACCATAGACAGAGACCATAGGATAAAGATCATAGACAGAGACCATAGGATATTTTTTTATTTCTCTTTTTAAACAGGTAGGCCAGTTGAGAACAAGTTCACATTTACAACTGCGACCTGGCCAAGATAAAGCAAAGCAGTGCAACACAAACAACAACACAGAGTTAAACATGGAGTAAACAAACGTACAGTCAATAACACAATAGAAAAAAGTCTGTATACAGTGTGTGTAAATTAGGTAAGATTAGGGAGGTAAGGCCATAAATAGGCCATATATCAAAATAATTACAATTTAGCAATTTAACACTGGATTGATAAAATGTGCAGAAGATGAATGTGCAAGTAGAGATACTGGGGTGCAAAGGAGCAAAAAAATGTATAACAATATGGGGATGAGGTAGTTGGGTGGGCTATTTACAGATGGGCTGTGTACAGGTGCAGTGATCAGTAAGATGCTCTGACAGCTGATGCTTAAAGTTAGTGAGGGTGATATGAGTCTCCAGCTTTAGTGATTTTTGCAATTTGTTCCAGTCATTGGCAGCAGAGAACTGGACGAAAAGGCAGCCAAAGGGGGAATTGGCTTTGCGGATGACCAGTGAAATATACCTGCTGGAGCACGTGCTACGGGTGGGTGCTGGTATGGTGACCAGTGAGCTGGGATAAGGCGGAGCTTTACCTAGCAAAGACTTATAGATGACCTGGAGCCAGTGGGTTGGGCGGCGAATATGAAGCGTGGGCCAGCCAATGAGAGTGTACAGGTTGCAGTGGTGGGTAGTATATGGGGCTTTGGTGACAGAACGAATGGCACTGTGATAAACTGCATCCAGTTTGCAGAGTAGAGTGTTGGAGGCTATTTTGTAAATGACATTGCCAAAGTCAAGGATCGGTAGGATAGTCATTTTTACAAGGGTATGTTTAGCAGCATGAGTGAAGGATGCTTTGTTGCAAAATAGGTTCTAGATTTAATTTTGGATTGGAGAGGCTTAATGTGAGTCTGTAAGGAGAGTTTACAGTCTAACCAGACACCTAGGTACTTGTAGTTGTCCACATATTCTAAGTCAGAACCATCCAGAGTAGTGATGCTAGACGGGCGGGCAGGTGTGGGCAGCGATCGGTTGAAGAGCATGCATTTAGTTTTGCTTGCATTGAAGAGCGTTTGGAGGCCATGGAAGGAGAGTTGTATGGCATTGAAGCTCGTCTGGAGGTTAGATAACACAGTGTCCAAAGAAGGGCCAGAAGTATACAGAATGGTGTCGTCTGCGTAGAGGTGGATCAAAGAATCACCAGCAGCAAGCGCGACATCATTGATGTATACAGAGAAAAGAGTCAGCCCAAGAATTGAACCCTGTGGCACCCCCATAGAGCCCGGACAACAGGCCCTCTGATTGGACACACTGAACTCTGTCTGAGAAGTAGTTGGTGAACCAGGCAAGGCAGTCATTTGAGAAACCAAGGCTGTTGAGTCTGCCAATAAGAATGTGGTGATTGACAGAGTCGAAAGCCTTGGCCCGGTTGATGAATACAGCTGCACAGTAATGTCTCTTATTGATGGTGGTTATGATATCGTTTAGGACCTTGAGCGTGGCTAAGGTGCACCCATAACCAGCTTGGTAACCAGATTGCATAGCGGAGAAGGTAGGGTGGGATTCTAAATGGTTGGTGAACTGTTTGTTAACTTGGCTTTTGAAGACCTTAGAAAAGCAGGGTAGGTTAGATATAGGTCGTAGCAGTTTGTGTCTAGAGTGTCTCCCCCTTTGAAGAGGGGAATGACCTCGGCAGCTTTCCAGTCTTTGGTGATCTCAGACGATACGAAAGAGAGGTTGAACAGACTAGTAATAGGGGTTGCAACAATTGCGGCAGATACTTTTAGAAAGAGAGGGCCCAGATTGTCTAGCCCTGATTTGTTTGGGTTCAGATTTTGCAACATCAGCTATCTGGATTTGGGTGAAGGAGAAATGGGGGAGGCTTGGGCAAGTTGCTGTGGGAGGGGGGGGGTGCAGGGCAGTTGACCGGGGTAGGGATAGCCAGGTGGAAAGCCATAAAGACCATAGACAGAGAGCATTGGATAAAAACCATAGACAGAGACCATAGGATAAAGACCATAGACAGAGACAATAGGATAAAGACCATAGAGAGAGACAATAGGATAAAGACCATAGACAGAGACCATAGGATAAAGACCATAGAGAGAGACAATAGGAAAAAGACCATAGACAGAGACCATAGGAAAAAGACCATAGACAGAGACCATAGGATAAAGACCATAGAGAGAACATAGGATTAAGATCATAGACAGAGACCATAGGATAAAGACCATAGAGAGACCATAGGATTAAGATCATAGACAGAGACCATAGGATAAAGACCATAGACAGAGACCATAGGATTAAGACCATAGACAGGGACAATAGAGAGACAGAGACCATAGGATAAAGACCATAAGAGACCATAGGATTAAGATCATAGACAGAGACCATAGGAAAAAGACATAGGATAGGATAAAGACCATAGACAGAGACATAGGATAAAGACCATAGACAGAGACCATAGGATAAAGACCATAGACAGGGACAATATGATAAAGACCATAGAGAGAGAGAGACCATAGGATAAAGACCATAGACAGGGACCATAGGATAAAGACCATAGACAGGGACAATATGATAAAGACCATAGAGAGAGAGAGACCATAGGATAAAGACCATAGACAGGGACAATAGGATAAAGACCATAGACAGAGACCATAGGATAAAGACCATAGAGAGACCATAGGATTAAGATCATAGACAGAGACCATAGGATAAAGACCATAGACAGAGACCATAGGATAAAGACCATATAGAGAGAGAGACCATAGGATAAAGACCATAGACAGGGACAATAGGATAAAGACCATATAGAGAGAGAGACCATAGGATAAAGACCATAGACAGGGACAATAGGATAAAGACCATAGACAGAGACCATAGGATAAAGACCATAGACAGAGACCATAGGATAAAGACCATATAGAGAGAGAGACCATAGGATAAAGACCATAGACAGGGACAATAGGATAAAGACCATATAGAGAGAGAGACCATAGGATAAAGACCATAGACAGGGACAATAGATAAAGACCATAGGATAAAGACCATCATAGACAGAGAGACCATAGGATAAAGACCATAGACAGACAGAGACCAGGATAGGATAAAGACCATAGACAGGGGATAAAGACCATAGAGAGAGACCATAGGATAAAGACCATAGACAGGATAATAAAGACCATAGACAGAGACCATAGGATAGAGACCATAGGATAAAGACCATAGAGAGAGACCATAGGATAAAGACCATAGACAGGGACAATAGGATAAAGACCATAGAGAGAGAGAGACCATAGGATAAAGACCATAGACAGGGACAATAGGATAAAGACCATAGACAGGGACAATAGGATAAAGACCATATAGAGAGAGAGACCATAGGATAAAGACCATAGACAGGGACAATAGGATAAAGACCATAGACAGAGACCATAGGATAAAGACCATAGACAGAGACCATAGGATAAAGACCATAGACAGGGACAATATGATAAAGACCATAGAGAGAGAGAGACCATAGGATAAAGACCATAGACAGGGACAATATGATAAAGACCCCATAGGATAAAGACCATAGACAGAGACCATAGGATAAAGACCATAGACAGGGACAATATGATAAAGACCATAGAGAGAGAGAGACCATAGGATAAAGACCATAGGGGATAAAGACCATAGGATAAATAAAGACCATAGACAGGGACAATAGGATAAAGACCATAGATAAAGACCATAGACAGGGACAATAGGATAAAGACCATAGAGAGAGAGACCAGATAAAGACCATAGACAGGGACAATAGGATAAAGACCATATAGAGAGAGAGACCATAGGATAAAGACCATAGACAGAGACCGATAATAGGATAAAGACCATAGAGAGAGACCATAGGATAAAGACCATAGACAGGGACAATAGGATAAAGACCATATAGAGAGAGAGACCATAGGATAAAGACCATAGACAGGGACAATAGGATAAAGACCATATAGAGAGAGAGACCATAGGATAAAGACCATAGACAGAGACCATAGGATAAAGACCATAGACAGAGACCATAGGATAAAGACCATAGACAGAGACCATAGGATAAAGACCATAGACAGGGACAATATGATAAAGACCATAGAGAGAGACCATAGGAAAAAGACCATAGACAGGGACAATAGGGATAAAGACCATAGACAGAGACCATAGGATAAAGACCAATGACAGGGACATAGGAAAAGAATAGACCATAGGATAAAGACAGGGACAATATGATAAAGACCATAGAGAGAGAGAGACCATAGGATAAAGACCATAGACAGAGACCAGGATAAAGACCATAGGATAAAGACCATAGAGAGAGAGAGACCATAGGATAAAGACCATAGACAGGGACAATATGATAAAGACCATAGAGAGAGAGAGACCATAGGATAAAGACCATAGACAGAGACCATAGGATAAAGACCATAGACAGGGACAATATGATAAAGACCATAGAGAGAGAGAGACCATAGGATAAAGACCATAGACAGACCAGAGACCATAGGATAAAGACCATAGACAGATAGGATAAAGACCATAGACAGAGACCATAGGATAAAGACCATAGACAGAGACCATAGGATAAAGACCATAGACAGAGACCATAGGATAAAGACCATAGAGAGACCATAGGATAAAGACCATAGACAGGGACAATAGGATAAAGACCATAGACAGAGACCATAGGATAAAGACCATAGACAGAGACCATAGGATAAAGACCATAGACAGAGACCATAGGATAAAGACCATAGACAGGGACAATATGATAAAGACCATAGAGAGAGAGAGACCATAGGATAAAGACCATAGACAGGGACAATAGGATAAAGACCATAGACAGAGACCATAGGATAAAGACCATAGACAGGGACAATAGGATAAAGACCATAGAGAGAGAGAGACCATAGGATAAAGACCATAGACAGGGACAATAGGATAAAGACCATAGAGAGAGAGAGAGACCATAGGATAAAGACCATAGACAGGGACAATAGGATAAAGACCATAGACAGGGACAATATGATAAAGACCGTAGAGAGAGAGAGACCATAGGATAAAGACCATAGACAGGGACAATAGGATAAAGACCATAGACAGGGACAATAGGATAAGGACCATAGACAGGGACAATAGGATAAGGACCATAGACAGGGACAATAGGATAAAGACCATAGACAGGGACAATAGGATAAAGACCATAGACAGGGACAATAGGATAAAGACCATAGACAGGGACAATAGGATAAGGACCATAGACAGGGACAATAGGATAAAGACCATAGACAGGGTCAATAGGATAAGGACCATAGACAGGGACAATAGGATAAGGACCATAGACAGGGACAATAGGATAAAGACCATAGACAGGGACAATAGGATAAAGACCATATAGAGAGATACACTGGTTGGAGAGGTAAAGGAAAACACACCCTTCCTTATCTCTCAGTCTTTCTCCCTTTATTTCTCTCACTCACTCTGTCCCTCTCTCTCTTGCTCTCTCTTTCTCTCTCACTCTCTGTCCCCTTCTCTCTCTCTCTCTCTCTCTCTCTCTCTCTCTCTCTCTCCCTGTAACTCCTCTAGTTTGCCGTGCTGCTCTACAAACTGGTGCAGGTCATTTATTTCCCTCTCTCTATAACATACAACTAGATCTGAGTCAGGCATACCACCGCCACCTTCTCCATGAAATAGTTTGTGTGTGTATCTCAAGGTGTGTATTGATGTGTATCTACTGTACTAGGGATAATGTGAGCTGCTACCCCTGTCTGCTCTGCTAGGCTACTCTGTAACTGGGAGCTAGAGAGATCCCCTGCCTCTCCAAAAAAGAAAACACGCTGGCCCCCTTGTGGAGCCCCTGCAGAAAAATGTGTGTGTGTTTGTGTGTGTGTGGTGTGAGTTTGTGTACTCGCATGTGTGTGAGTTGTTAGTGCAGCACACAGCCTTATGGGTTTTTATGGCCAGGAACAAAAAGTGTGTGTGTGTGTAGAGGTCCGTCTGGCTCCCATGGTCTCTCTATTTATCCCCTCCTCTCTCTCTCTCTCTCTCTCTCTCTCTCTCTCTCTCTCTCTCTCTCTTCATCCCCTCCCCTCTCTCTATCTATCTCACTTTATCCCACCCCCCCTCTCTCTCTCTCTCTCTCTTCTTGCTCGCTCGCCTCCTTCTTTACTTTCTCTCTGCTGACTCAAGCGCCATCTCCCTCTCGCTCATGCAATAGCAGTGTCTGTTACTGCAGATATACAGTACCAGTTAAAGGTTTGGACACACCTACTCATTCAAGGGTTTTTCGTTATTTTTACGATGTGTGAAGACATAAAAACATGAAATAACATATATGGAATCATGTAGTAACCAAAAAAATGTTAAACACAATCAGAGCTACCTTCTGTATACCAACCCTACCTTGTCACAACACAACTGATTGGCTCAAACGCGTTAACTCTTTATGGATAGGGGACAGTATTCGGAGATTCTGATGAATGATGTGCCCAAAGTAAACTGCCTGTTACTCAGGCCCTGAAGCTAGGATATGCATATAATTGGTAGTATTGGATAGAAAACAAGTTTCTAAAACTGTTAAAATAATGTCTGTGAGTATAACAGAACTGATATGGCAGGCATAAACCCGAGGAGAATCCATTCGGATTTCTTTTTTGAGGTCACCACCCATGAAATGGCTGTCTATGGGAAAATCAAAGGAATACCTCCCAAATTGCAGTTCCTAGGGCTTCCACTAGATGTCAACAGTCAAGTGGCTCTCATTTTGACTGTAGTATTGTGGCACGCGTGGATGAGGGAGCGCACTTTGTTATTTATCTCGAGTAATGAACATACTATTCTCCATCTTAAATTCTATCATTTATTTATATATTAGGGTACCTGAGGATTTATTAGAAACGTTGTTTGACTTGTTTGGATGAAGTTTATTGGTAACTTTTGGGATTCCTTTGTATGCATTTTGAACGAGGGAAACAGGTGGATTACTGAATCAAGCGCGCCAACTAAACTGACTTTTTGGGGATATAAAGAAGGACTTTATCAAACAAAACGACTATTTGTTATGTAGGTAGGACTCTTGGGATTGCAAACAGAGGAAGATCTTCAAAGGTAAGTGATTTATTTTATCGCTATTACTGACTTTCGTGACGCCTCTGCTTATTTGCATAATGTTTTTAATGCTTTTGTACGCGGGGTGCTGTCCTCAGATAATCGCATGGTATGCTTTCACCGTAAAGCCTTTTTGAAATCTGACAAAGCGGCTGGATTAACAAGAAGTTAAGCTTTTAAAATATGTAAGACACCAGTATATTCATGAATGTTTAATATTACGAATTTTGTATTTTGAATTTCGCGCTCAAAAATTTCGCTAGCACCCCACCTATCCCAAAGAACTTTTAAGACGTGAAGGTAAGTCAATACGGAAAACTTTCAGAAGTTTCTTCAAGTACAGTTGCAAAAACGATCAAGCGCAATGATGAAACTGGCTCTCATGAGGACTACCACAGGAAGGAAGACCCAGAGTTACCTCTGCTGCAGAGGATAAGTTCATTTGAGTTACCCGCCTCAGAAATTTGCTACTAACTGTACCTCAGATTGCAGCCCAAATAGATGCTTCACAGAGTTCAAGTAACAGACACATCTCAACATCAACTGTTCAAAGGAGTCTGTGTCAGGCCTTCATGGTCGAATTACTGCTAAGAAATCACTGTTAAAGGACACCAATAATCAGAAGAGACTTGCTTGGACCAAGAAACATGAGCAATGGACATTAGACAGGTGGAAATCTGTCCTTTGGTCTAATGAGTCCAAATTTGAGATTTTTTGTTCCAACTGCCATGTCTTTGTGAGATGCAGAGTAGGTGAACGGATTATCTCCGCATGTGTGGTTCCCACCATGAAGCATGAAGGAGGAGGTGTGATGATGTGGTGGTGCTTTGCTGGTGAATTCAAGGCACAGTTAACCAGAATGGCTACCACAGCAGTATGCAGCGAAATGCCATACCATCTGGTTTGCACTTAGTGGGACTATCAGTTGTTTTTCAACAGGACAATGAACCAACACCTCCAGATTGTTAAAGGACTATTTGGCCAAGGAGAGTGATGGAGTGCTGCATCAGAAGACCTGGCCTCCACAATCACCCGACCTCAACCCAATTGAGGTGTTTTGGGATGAGTTGGACCACAGAGTGAAAGAAAAGCAGCCATCAAGTGATCAGCATATGTGGGAACCCCTTCAAGACTTTTGGAAAAGCATTCCAGGTGACTACCCCATGAAGCTGGTTGAGAGAATGCCAAGAGTGTGCAAAGCTGTCATCAAGGCAAAGGGTGGCTACTTGAAGAATCTAAAATATATTTGGAGTTGTTTTACACTTTTTTGATTATTACCTGATTCCACATGTGTTATTTCATCGTTTTGATGTCTTCACTATTATTCTAAATAGTACAAATAAAGAAAAACTCTTCAGTGAGTAGATGTGTCCAAACTTTTGACTGGTACTGTATACCAAAATGTGTGTGTGTGTGTGTGTGTGTGTGTGTGTGTGTGTGTGTGTGTGTGTGTGTGTGTGTGTGTGTGTGTGTGTGTGTGTGTGTGTGTATAGGAGGGAGGAGTACCGCTTTGACCACCACTTCCATTTATCCAATTACTGTCTATGGGAGAGGCGGGACATTAAACACACCCACACTGTCAATCAAAACCTTCAAACTAACATCCCTTTTAATTCTTAATACTTTAAGCCATGTGTCAAACTCACTCATTCCAAACTCATTAATTAATGTCACTAATTAGTAAAGAACACCCCTCGCCTGGTTGTCTGGGTCTTCATTTGAAAGGAAAAACCAAAAACCTGCGGACACTCGGCCCTCCGTGGAATACGTTTGACACATCTGCTTTAAGCCATTGTGCATCAGTGTTCAGTGAACACATAGCTAAGACACGTGTTGATGTTGTCATTTTAATATGTTGTTCATTGGTCATTAAAGAGATATTTCATAAATATAATACCTTATTCAAAGGATGAACACTTATTCAAAGGATAAGGATGAACACTCATTCCTCCTACCACATCGAGCCTCCAAGCATCACATTAACAGAGGAAGTGTGGCGTCTCTGTCTGTCTGTCTGTCTGTCTGTCTGTCTGTCTGTCTGTCTGTCTGTCTGTCTGTCTGTCTGTCTGTCTGTCTGTCTGTCTGTCTGTCTGTCTGTCTGTCTGTCTGTCTGTACCTGTCTGTCTGTCTGTCTGTCTGTCTGTCTGTCTGTCTGTCTGTCTGTCTGTGCCTGTCTGTCTGTCTGTGCCTGACTGTCTGACTTATCTCCAAGGGTGCGGTTTAATATCCTGTTTTGTTCCTTCTCTCCTTCATTCTCTCTCTCTCTTCCCTCATGCAATTTTCTCTTTGTTCAGCTGGATTCCTGTTCAGCCTATTTGTGGTCAATGAATCTCTGTACTGACATCCTAGTCACTTTCTTCTATATATCTTTAACTTTATTTCAACAGTCCCCCATAGATTATGTATATATTTACGCGCAACGCACTGGGCACGCTGGTTGAATCAATGTTGTTTCCACTTAATATCAATGAAATGACATTGAACCAACGTGGAATAGAGGTTGAATGTATGTTTTACTGCTAGAGTGGCTGAATAACTATGTTGTTGCATGTCAATAGAGTTGCAGTCTGCACCAAATACATCTACACTAGGCTATGAATTTATGGATAGAGTATCAGAAAACAGAGCACTGCCTGATTCGTCACACATCATGTCCAGTGGTCAGTGAAATATTCTTGTTGTACTGCACTGTAATGATGAATCACATGGTCTAGGATCAGCCGTATTGAGTGATTTAAACAATCAAACGTCATATGTTTCAGTTCTCTCTCCAGCTGCATTGATCTTTGTCGTGGATTTGTATTCCCTTTTCTTTCCCTAAATGTCTTCTTGCAACGTTACCATTCTGTCAACGTTCATCCATACTGAGCCTTAGTGCAGGAAAGGCTGGGTAAAACAGAGATGAATTATACCTGGATATATTTTTCATTCATCTTTGAACCTCTCTTAACCAAGGCAATTTTATCAACCAAATACATATTCAATCCAAGATGAAATGAAAACCACCAAAGACACTAAAGAATATAATGGCCCAAACACGCTCCAAAGCCTCTCTGGCTCCTTCCAGCTCAGGTGCAGTCAGAGATTGATGGTGTTACGGTTTAGGCCGGGACAACAAACACGCTCCAAAGCCTCTCTGGCTCCTTCCAGCTCAGGTGCAGTCAGAGATTGATGGTGTTACGGTTTAGGCCGGGACAACAAACACGCTCCAAAGCTCCTTCCAGCTCGGGACAACAAACACGCTCCAAAGCCTCTCTGGCTCCTTCCAGCTCAGGTGCAGTCAGAGATTGATGGTGTTACGGTTTAGGCCGGGACAACAAACACGCTCCAAAGCCTCTCTGGCTCCTTCCAGCTCAGGTGCAGTCAGAGATTGATGGTGTTACGGTTTAGGCCGGGACAACAAACACGCTCCAAAGCCTCTCTGGCTCCTTCCAGCTCAGGTGCAGTCAGAGATTGATGGTGTTACGGTTTAGGCCGGGACAACAAACACGCTCCAAAGCCTCTCTGGCTCCTTCCAGCTCAGGTGCAGTCAGAGATTGATGGTGTTACGGTTTAGGCCGGGACAACAAACACGCTCCAAAGCCTCTCTGGCTCCTTCCAGCTCAGGTGCAGTCGCGGTTTAGGCCGGGACCAAAGCCTCTCTGGCTCCTTCCAGCTCAGGTGCAGTCAGAGATTGATGGTGTTACGGTTTAGGCCGGGACAACAAACACGCTCCAAAGCCTCTCTGGCTCCTTCCAGCTCAGGTGCAGTCAGAGATTGATGGTGTTACGGTTTAGGCCGGGACAACAAACACGCTCCAAAGCCTCTCTGGCTCCTTCCAGCTCAGGTGCAGTCAGAGATTGATGGTGTTACGGTTTAGGCCGGGACAACAAACACGCTCCAAAGCCTCTCTGGCTCCTTCCAGCTCAGGTGCAGTCAGAGATTGATGGTGTTACGGTTTAGGCCGGGACAACAAACACGCTCCAAAGCCTCTCTGGCTCCTTCCAGCTCAGGTGCAGTCAGAGATTGATGGTGTTACGGTTTAGGCCGGGACAACAAACACGCTCCAAAGCCTCTCTGGCTCCTTCCAGCTCAGGTGCAGTCAGAGATTGATGGTGTTACGGTTTAGGCCGGGACAACAAACACGCTCCAAAGCCTCTCTGGCTCCTTCCAGCTCAGGTGCAGTCAGAGATTGATGGTGTTACGGTTTAGGCCGGGACAACAAACACGCTCCAAAGCCTCTCTGGCTCCTTCCAGCTCAGGTGCAGTCAGAGATTGATGGTGTTACGGTTTAGGCCGGGACAACAAACACGCTCCAAAGCCTCTCTGGCTCCTTCCAGCTCAGGTGCAGTCAGAGATTGATGGTGTTACGGTTTAGGCCGGGACAACAAACACGCTCCAAAGCCTCTCTGGCTCCTTCCAGCTCAGGTGCAGTCAGAGATTGATGGTGTTACGGTTTAGGCCGGGACAACAAACACGCTCCAAAGCCTCTCTGGCTCCTTCCAGCTCAGGTGCAGTCAGAGATTGATGGTGTTACGGTTTAGGCCGGGACAACAAACACGCTCCAAAGCCTCTCTGGCTCCTTCCAGCTCAGGTGCAGTCAGAGATTGATGGGACGGTTTAGGCCGGGACAACAAACACGAACTCCAAAGCCCTCTGGCTCCTTCCAGCTCAGGTGGTCAGAGATTGACAACAAACACGTCAGAGCCTCTCTGGCTCCTTCCAGCTCAGGTGCAGTCAGAGATTGATGGTGTTACGGTTTAGGCCGGGACAACAAACACGCTCCAAAGCCTCTCTGGCTCCTTCCAGCTCGGGTGCAGTCAGAAAGATGATTGTTGGTAGGCCGGGACAACAAACACGTCCAAAGCCTACTGGTCCTTCCAGCTCGGGTGCAGTCAGAGATTGATGGGGACGGGACAACAAACACGCTCCAAAGCCTCTCTGGCTCCTTCCAGCTCGGGTGCAGTCAGAGATTGATGGTGTTACGGTTTAGGCCGGGACAACAAACACGCTCCAAAGCCTCTCTGGCTCCTTCCAGCTCTGGTGCAGTCAGAGATTGATGGTGTTACGGTTTAGGCCGGGACAACAAACACGCTCCAAAGCCTCTCTGGCTCCGGTTTTCCAGCTCAGGTGCAGTCAGAGATTGATGGTGTTACGGTTTAGGCCGGGACAACAAACACGCTCCAAAGCCTCTCTGGAGATTGATGGTGTTACGGTTTAGGCCGGGACAACAAACACGCTCCAAAGCCTCTCTGGCTCCTTCCAGCTCAGGTGCAGTCAGAGATTGATGGTGTTACGGTTAGGCCGGGACAACAAACACTCCAAAGGCCTCTGGCCCTTCCAGACTGGGGTGCAGTCAGAGATTGACTACGGTTTAGGCCGGGACAACAAAGCAAAGCCTCTCTGGCTCCTTCCAGCTCGGGTGCAGTCCGAGATTGATGGTGTTACGGTTTAGGCCGGGACAACAAACACGCTCCAAAGCCTCTCTGGCTCCTTCCAGCTCGGGTGCAGTCAGAGATTGATGGTGTTACGGTTTAGGCCGGGACAACAAACACGCTCCAAGGCCTCTCTGGCTCCTTCCATCTAGGGTGCAGTCAGAGATTGATGGTGTTACGGTTTAGGCCGGGACAACAAACACGCTCCAAAGCCTCTCTGGCTCCTTCCAGCTCTGGTGCAGTCAGAGATTGATGGTGTTATGGTTTAGGCCGGGACAACAAACACGCTCCAAAGCCTCTCTGGCTCCTTCCAGCTCAGGTGCAGTCAGAGAATGATGGTGTTACGGTTTAGGCCGGGACTACAAACACGAAGACCCACCACAGCTCTCTTTGTTGTGTCTAACAGAAAGAAAATGTCTGACAGACAGGGCAAAGTGAGGCTAAAGTGTATGATCGAACAGACGGACAGATAGATATATGGAAGAACAAACAAATAGCCTATATTGATGGACGGACAGTCGGACTGACCGACAGACATACATACAGGTAGACTGGCCGACAAAAAGACCCAGACAGAAGGGCATATGGGAAGACAGATGGACAGATAGACAGAAATAGACTGGAAAAATGAACAGATAGACAGGTAAGGAGAGGTAGAACATACAGACAGGCGGACAGATGGAGAGACAGACAGTCAGCAATAGACTGACTCACGAACGGATGACCGACCAAAAGAGATTTGACCAACAGTAGGAAATACAGAAAGACAGACAGACAGATAGGGCAGCCAGACAGACAGATAGACAGACAGCGAGGGCAGACAGACAAAGAGAGTGCAGACAGACAGACAGACAGACAGACAGGGAAGCCAGCCAGACAGACAGAGAGGGCAGGCAGGCAGGCAGGCAGGCAGGCAGACAGACAGACAGACAGGCACAGACAGACAGACAGGCAGACAGGCAGGCAGGCAGGCAGGCAGGCAGACAGACAGACAGACAGACAGACAGACAGACAGACAGACAGACAGACAGACAGACAGACAGACAGACAGACAGACAGAGAGGGCAGACAGGCAGAGAGATAGTTATTCTGAGATGCCAGCCTGCACCTTTCACTACTAATCTCACGTGGTGATACGGCTGTCAGTCCAACAGAGAACCACTGAGAGGTACACAAATAAGCAGCCCTTCAGAAAACAGCCTTTTACCGCTGTGCTCATGTCACAACAAGTCATGAGGGAAGCTAGAGGCTGCTAACATTATGGGTCAAATTCTAGCTTGAGACCAACTCAACAAGTCATGAGGGAAGCTAGAGGCTGCTAACATTATGGGTCATGCCTCAGGTGTGCCATGCTATTAATAATTGAGATAGATAAAAACATACAAGTGTAAATATGTGCTCACACACATACACACGCATGCACACGCACTAATCACACACACACAAACACACCTGCAAGCCTGACACGTGTCATCTAAGATATATGATCTAAGAGGGAGGGAGCGAGAGGGAAAGACAGAGATGTATTGGGGAAAGAAGGGAGAGGGAAATGGGAGGAGACAAATAGGGAGAGAGAGAGACAGAGAGAGAGAGAGAGAGAGCGAGAGAGAGAGGAAGAGAAAGGGAGAAAAAGAGAGACCAAGAGAGAGAGACAAAAAAGGGAAGAGGGAAGGGGGAAGTAGCGTCAGGTAGACAGTGCTGTGAGAGCGGAGGTCCTGCTGGACCGTAGGGAGGTGCTGGTGAACCCCAGGCCTGCCAAAAGTGTCTCTCCTCCGTGCTCGGTAGGAGAAAATGAAGTCTGGAACTATCCTGCCTTTCACTCTCCTTCCCTCACTCATCTCCCTCCCCCTCCTCCTCCTCCTCTTTCACAGGCCTTATGGGTGCACTGCCACGTAGCTGAGCAATGTTATGAGAGAGAGAGAGACAGAGAGAGAGAGAGAGAGAGAGAGAAATTGAGAGAAAAGAGAGAGAGAGATAAATTGAGAGAAAGAGAGAGAAAGAGAGAGAGCACCAATCACCTCACTCCCCTCTCTAGATTAAATTCTGTGTATCATCTTTCTCTCTGCTGTTCAGCCCTTCTTTTACCCTCCATTATTTCTCCTGGTGTAAATAGTGAATACTCTCACTGTATTGACAAGGAGGATCACAAGCTGTCACTACTCTGTGAAAGTCTATAATGTCCCGTGTAGCTCAGTTTGTAGAGCATGGCACTTGCAAAGCCAGGGTTGTGGCTTTGATTCCCGAGGGGGACCACTATGAAAATGTATGGATTTAATACTGTAAGTTTCTCTGGATAAGAGAGATGACTAAAATGCAAATGGTAGCTGACTCAGTATATGTATGAGGAGAGAAACCATGCAGGTGTGAGTTCAAGTGACTTTTTTTTCAGCCCAAAATAAACTTCCTTGAATTTTAATTGCAGCATTTTTATTTTTGTCTACTGAAGCAGGGCCAGATCTGCCTCTGAATGTTCTGTTCATCATAAATGTATTCATTGCATAGTTAGTGTTTTACCTGTTACTTCATTATCTTTCCCTCTATATATTACTGACATCTAGTGGCCAAACATCCAAACACATTCCCCAGATCTGTGCCTCAACACAATCCTGTCTCAGAGGTCATAGCTTGGTTTTTCCTCTGACATGCACTGTCAACCGTGGACCTTATACAGACAGGTGTGGGAATTTCCAAATAATTTCCAATCAACTGAATTTACCACATGTGGACTCCAATCAAGTTGTGGAAACATCTCAAGGATGATCAATGCAAACAGGATGCACTGAGCTCAATTTCGAGTCTCATAGCAAAGGGTCTCAATTCTGTATTTTATTTGTAATAAATTTGCAAAAATGTCTAAAAACCTGTTTTCACTCTGTTTTTATGGGGTAATTGTTGAGATTGTTGAGGAAAATAATTAATTGAATCAATTTTAGAATAAGGCTTTAATGTAACAAAATGTGGAAAAGGTCAAGGGGTCTGAATACTTTCCCAAATGCACTGTATCAACATCCAATCATGGATACATTTGTAATGTACAGCAGTTATCCATCATTGCTACAGGGTAATCTAATCAAGAAACTCTGATTTGAATGTTATTCATCCAGGAAGTTTGATCATTTTGGTGCAGTTAATCACCAGACATGGCTGTATACATATTTTATATAACAAATGATCTTATTAACTTGTTTACAGGAAGCAGAGAGAACGCTTTAGAATGGAAACATTTGGACTGGAGAGGCCCTTATGAGCATGCAAAGAACAAGTGGTGCCCTTGAAAAATGGCTGCCAAAGTTTAAAATCATGTTTCTATCCAACAATAACCAGCAGCCAAGCTAAGGATTTGGTGTACAGCATGGCCAAGCTCTTACCCAGAAAATAAATGTGCCTTCAGATTAACACATTTTGGCTTAAATAACAATAGGCAATCAAATATTACCCAGCCCTCTTATGAAAAGTATCTGGAGGTGGTTCTGGAAATTAATAAAGGGCTATTGGAGAATAATTTTGCAGCAGGCAGACATTTTTCATAGACTGTGCTATTGTTTCTTGCCCGTATTAGGCCAACGTGAGTTGAAATGGAGTTGCTTTTGACTTGCCAATTCACACTCTTCCAGAAAAGAGTGTCACCCAGACCACTAATGGCACTTTAATTTAAATCACATGACAACATTAAATAGAAACACATTTAGCTAACAATTGCTCCAATGATAAGATTGCTAAGACACAGCTGACAGTCACATAAAGTTGAAGTCGGAAGTTTAAATACACTTAGGTTGGAGCTGTTTTCAACCACTCCACAAATTTATTGTTAACAAACTATAGTTTTGGCAAGTCGGTTAGGACATCTACTTTGTGCATGACACAAGTAATTTTTCTTACAGATTATTTCACTTATAATTCACGGTATCACAATTACAGTGGGTCAGAAGTTTAAAAAAACATTTGTTTGACTGTGCCTTTACACAGCTTGGAAAAATTCCAGAAAATGATGTCATGGCTTTAGAAGCTTCGGATAGGCTAGTTGACATCATTTGAGTCAATTGGAGGTGTACCTGGGGATGTATTTCAAGCCCAACCTTCAAACTCAGTGCCTCTTTGCTTGACATCATGGGAAAATCAAAAGAAATCAGCCAATAACTCAGAAAAATTATTGTAGACCTCCTCAAGCCTGATACATCTTTGGGAGCAATTTCCAAACGCCTGAAGGTAACAAGTTCATCTGTACAAACAATACTACGCAAGTATAAACACCATAGGACCACACAGCCATCATACCGCACAGGAAGGAGACATGTTCTGTCTCCTAGAGGTGAACGTACTTTGGTGCGAAAAGTGCAAATCAATCCCAGAACAACAGCAAAGGACCTTGTGAAGATGCTGGGGGAAATGGGTACAAAAGTATCTATATCCACAGTAAAACGAGTCCTATATCGACATAACCTGAAATAACCTGCTCAGCAAGGAAGAAGCCACTGCTCCAAAACTGCCATAAAAACGGCAGACTACGGTTTGAAACTGCACATGGGGACAAAGATCATACTTTTTGGAGAAATGTCCGTTGGTTTGATGAAACAAAAATAGAACTGTTTGGCCGCAATGACCATCGTTATGTTTGGAGGAAAAAAGGGGGAGGCTTGCAAGCTGAAGAACACCATCCCAACCGTGAAGCACGGGGGTGGCAGCAAGGAAATTATGTGGATATATTGAAGCAACATCTCAAGATATCGGTCAGGAGGTTAAAGCTTGGTCGCTAATGGGTCTTCCAAATGGACAACGACCCCAAGCTTAATCCCAAAGCCCTGACCTCAATCCCATAGAAAATTTGTCAGCGGAACTGAAAGGAGCAAGGAGGCCTACATACCTGATTCAGTTACACCAGCTCTGTCAGGAGGAATTGGCCAAAATTCACCCAATTTATTGTGGGAAGCTTGTGGAAGGCTACCCAAAACGTTTGGCCCAAGTTAAACAATTTAAAGGCAATGCTACCAAATACTAATTGAGTGTATGTAAACTTCTGATCCACTGGGAATGTGATGAAAGAAATAACAGCTGAAATAAATCATTCTCTCTACTATTATTCTGACATTTCACATTCTTAAAATAGTGGTGATCCTAACTGACCTAAGACAGAGAATTTTACTAGGATTAAATGTCATGAGTTGTGAAAAACTGAGTTTAGATGTATTTGGCTAAGGTGTATGTAAACTTTCGACTTCAACTGTACGTGGCATCATTAAGTAGGCCATAGTCTTCCAACACAGACTTCATGGGAGCGGTTCCAGTAAGTATTTTCTCTGAACACCACGGCTTCCATCAATCACAGCTTTACCCAAGCAACGACATACAGTACAGTATAGCTATCCACATTGAGATCCAAGTTCACTCAACTGGCCATCTTGCATTGTTATCTTGTAATGTTGAATCAAAATCAGCTCCCGACATGATGTTTGTTTCTCTGTGTATTGCAGAACATTTTACCGCCATGTTGGAGCCCAACGGACTTTCAGGTTGAACAGAAAAAACACTGCAATTGGTTTCAGTTGTTGGATTGTCTATAATCTATATTTGCAGTTTGACTGTCCTGCAGGATTCTATAGACTGCAGCTCAGTAGAAGTGTACCACCTGGAAGCCTCTGAGGCAGTGGAAGGCTTTTGTGTCCAGGTGGCCCAGGTCTATGAGGTTGTGCTCCAGCTGCACCAGCACCAGGCTGCTGAGGCCGGGGTCTGAACCCCCCCAGCAGAAGGCGTCGTGGGGCACTGAGTGGATCTTGTTGTGTGTGAGTACCACTGAGTGTAGCCCCCGGGGCAGCTGCCTGGGCACCTGGCTCAGGGCGTTGTGACACAGGTCCAGTTGGTGCAGAACGGGCAGCGCCCTGAAAGCCCCCGAGGCCACCCTGGCTATCTTGTTACTGGCCAGGCCCAGGTGCTCCAGGTGGGGGAGGTGGAGGAAGGAGGCTTTGCCCACGGAGGAGATGAGGTTGCCCTCCAGGTTGAGGGTTTTGAGGGAAGAGGGGAGGTGGCGGGGTACCTTCTTGAGCTGGTTGCCCTCTAAGTTGAGGCTCTCCAGATGGGTGGCGTTGATGAGAGACTCCCTGAGCAGGCCATGGTTGGTTAGCCGGTTAGCACTCAGATCCAGAATCACCAGCTCTGAGGTACCCAAGGCCTCCCCTGGGAACTGCTGGATAAGGTTGCCACGGAGGTACAACTCCCTGATAGATAGCGGTAAGCCCAGCGGCACCGAGGCCAGCCGGTTGCGGTCCAGGCTGAGGGTGCGCAGGCTGCCCAGAGGTGAGAGCACACTGGCGGGGAGAGTATCATTCCCATTCCCCAGGCTGTTGTTGCTCAGGCTGAGGACCAGCAGGCCGGGGCAGTTGGCCCAGGCTCCCTCCGACATCACGTTCAGCCGGTTGTTATCCAGACGCAGCTCTTCCAGGGAGGCGGGCAGGTCTGTGGGCACACTCTCCAGTAGGTTCCGGTCCAGGTAGAGCCGCCTCAGGGCCGGGATGCCCTCGAAGGACCCTTCGATGGAGCCGTCTGTCAGCCGGTTGTTGCTGAGCACCAGGAACTCCATGGACAGGTACTCATTGAGCAGGTCCAGCTGAATGCTGTCGATGCGGTTGTTCATCAGGAGGACGTAGCGGGAGTTATAAGGGATGCCGTACGGAACCTTCTCCACCCCCTTGTCGGAACACTGGACCACTCTGGGAAATAGAGCAATAGAAAACATTGGAGTAATGAATGTGGACCTGTAAAGATGCATACATTATGCACGCAATAAACATTACTGTACAAAATGGTTTGGGTGATTAAATAAGACTGTGACAATATGGAAATAGCATAATGATCAAATATAATTGATTACAAATGGGCAATAGTAAGCCTGATTTCGTCCAAGAACATCTCACCGTCCATAGCAGGCACACTCCGGGGGACAGTAGCTGTCTTTGAAGTAGGGGAAGTATGCAGGATTTCTGCCCTCCTTCTTCTCTTGTTTTGTCTCTTTGGTTTTGTTGTCCTTTTTCAGAGGTTTACCTTTCCTCTCATTTATTTTGTCTTTCTTTTGATGTTTTACTGTCTTTGTCTTGATACTCTTGGTGGTCTGTGTCAGCTTCATTGTGTGTTTTGGCACTGCTGGTTTGGCTGTAGGTTTTGTCTGTAGTGTTTTGGGTGTAGGTTTTGTCAGTTGCGTTTCAGGTCTAGGCTTTGTCAGTTGTGTTTCAGGTGTAGGCTTTGTCAGTTGTGTTTCGGGTGTAGGTTTTGTCTGTTGTGTTTTGGGTGTATGGTTTGTCTGTTGTGTTTTTGGTGTGGGGTTTGTGTGTAGTGTTTTGGGTATAGGCTTTGTGTCTAGTGTTTTGGGTGTAGGGTTTGTCTGTGCTGTCACTGTTGGTTTTGTCATCTCTTTTGGTTTGGCTGTAGGTTGCAGTTCCTTGGCTGTGGGTTTTGCTTGTTTTGGTTTGTCTGTAGACTTTAGCTGCTTGACTGTATTTTCTGTCTCTTTGAGAAAGACAATGCTGTTCCTCTCAGTCTGATTGTCATTGACTGAAACCTTGACAATTGGGCCAACTTTGACCTCCATCGCCTGCAAAACAAAACTCTCCCACTCACTGAGGTTGGTCTGGGAGCTGTCAGTCACACTCTGAACCATAATGAGCTCACTGTCCGCCAATGAGATGGCCTCCTCTGCCTCTGGAGCCGGGTCTTGGATATGACTGGCAGGTTGAGCGTGAGCATGAGTGGCAGACTCTGGAACTTGAGAGGGTGTAGAGGGTGTAACTGGGGGAGGGTCATGTTGAGTGGCAGGTGGAGGAGTGTCATCATAAAGTAGAACAGGCATAGCTGCAGGGGGAGGGGACATGGGTTCGTTGATAGCTTGATTGACAGGTTGAGTGTCCATTACTTTTTCTACAGGAGAGGAGGAAGTGCTGGTTGGAGGGGGGGGGTTTATGTGTGTAACGACTAAGTAGTTTCTCTCGCTTTGATCTACACTGGGTTCTTTAACTTCCCCAACTCTCAGATTTTCCTCTAGTTTCTCCTCTCCTCCATATGCTCTCTGTTCCTTACCACCTCTCTCCTTATCATCTGATCGAATCCCTTCTTCATGTCTCCCCTCTCCATTATCTCTTCTCTCCTCCTCCTCTTCATGTTCCTCATCAGCTTCTATCTCCCCATTTTCAAATCTCTTCTTCTCTCTGTAATCAAGCCCTCCAACCAGCTTTCTCTCTTCCTCCATCCCTCGCTCTTCCTCATGGCCCTCCTGCTCTGCTGCCCCCTTCTCCTCCTCTATTCTCCACTTCTCAGAGTCAGTTTCTAGAGTTAGTCCTTCCTCGCTCCTCCCCTCTTCTTCCCTCCCCTCTTCAGGGTGGGTTGCAGTGAGTTCTTCACCCTCCTCTTCGTCTGCTGTTGTGGTCTCCCTCAGTCTCTCAGGTCTCCAGTCTGACCAGGGATCTGTTTCTCTGACCGAGTCTTCTATAAGGATCATTTCCACTCCTAGACACACCCAGCAGTATCTTAGTATTGACACTCAAGATTAGGCATCGCTACAAAATGACAGACAATGTGGGCCATATTGACAGAGATTTTACAAAGTTTGCAGTTGTTTTTTCATAAAAGAATAGAAGTATTATCAAATAAAACCACTTCTTACAGTACTTTAAATTAATTACCAAAATTTGGCAAATGGCTCCGGTTCTATTCAAACCTGTGACTAGGTTGCCTGAATAAGTCTGGGATATGTTAACAGACTTGGTTCGTTTGAAAAAAACATTATTCCTATGCAGTGTGGAAACATCTGAATTCAAATGTACTTAGGTTCCTTTGCTGCACACATACATACATATGATGCATTTTCCAAACTGATCAGACAATTAGGAGGATCAGAAAATCAAGCTATTGTAAATTAGAAGTTGTTGAATTAGTTATTCAAGTTTGTGAACGTAAACTCAGTGTGTAGATCCTGTGGATGATGAAAGTTCATAGGCACTTACTGGGCTGAAGTACAAATGATTGAAGAGGAACTATCAGGAGCCAGAGTAGCAGAGTGAGTTCTTCCATGGTCTTCTATCTAAAAGACAAGAACCTCCAACAACCTAAGAGACAGTATCATGTATAACAACAACAGTTTCTAATTGAGTCTCTTCCTATTTCTTTATCAAAAGCAAAAAAATACTATCTGAAATTAACTTTCTAGATATTCCCACAAGCATGAGTGAGTTTTCAAAAATAAATGAATGGGCCTAATCTTTTCTCTCTAGAATGTATTGCAAGATCAAACAGTAACTACCGTTACTACCGCTGAGGTAGGTGTCCACTAAATGTTCAACAGATCTAGAGTAATAGAGCAGGTAGTGTCTGAAGTTCTATCTATTAGATGTATGGGTGTCAGTCTTGCTTACCTGCTGTGCCCTTAGACGTCAGAGCCAATATCATGCATCTGTGTGTTGTCCAGTGGGAGTCATACCAAACTCTCTCAATGCAAGGAGAAACGCTGCTGAACCAAGCAGTCCTCTAGGAATGAGGACCCCAAATAGTATGACACACACACACACACACATGCACACACACCCCGACTAAACTGGGGGCTAACGGGTGACTTTAATGACCTATTTAAGAGTCCCCTCTCTGTGGGGAGTTTTCACACACACACTCCGGGTCGGGAGCCGGCGGCAGGTAATGACTCTGAATACTCATATCTCAAAGGGAATTTTCACACCGACCCTCCAGGATAGTGGAATCTGGGAAGATCAATAGCAGGAAAGGTAAAAAAAAAAAAAGAAACGGGAGATGAGGGGGTCAATGTATGGATGGGAGGTCAAAGGGGAGAGGTGGTTTTAGGGGGATTCTGTTTGCCCTTGTTCCAGAGGGGCATTAGCAGCCCGGCGGGTGACACCGTGGTGGCAAGTGGTTCCGGGGGAAGTGCCTGACCTTTGACCCATGGCGGGTGCATTGATAGTGCATTGGGTTAGGGGAGAGGGGGGTATGTTGAGACATGTTTTATTTATTTATTTAACCTTTATATAACTATTCAAGTCAGTTAAGAACAAATTCTTATTTGCAATGACGGCCTACACCGGCCAAACCTGGACGACGCTGGGCCAATTGCGCGCCCACCTATGTCAAGGGAAATGCTATTCCTTCTACAAAGATACAGGTATCTAAATATATTTCAGGATGTTGTGTATCCCTGGAAATAATCTGAATTCATGCAAACATAACAGTTTAGAAAACATAGCTTGTCCAACAAAAGTGGTCTCTTGGCACAACTTACCCTGGATATAACGTAAGTTGAGCATAGGGACGTTGAGCAGCCTTGGGGGAAGTGGGTGATGGTGTCCTGTGACAGTGGGTGGTAGTTGAATTCCTGGAATGGGGTTGTGGTATATTGTAGATCTTAAATGTATGCCTAAAATCAGATGTAGATCTTTCTGTTCAATATCACTTACCCTTCCATTTCTTGACCAGTCTGGGACATGGATGTTCTTTCGATGTACCAATTCGTAGGCAAGTTCTATGCATTGAGGCTACTTAGCCCATGAAACTGGTCCGTGAGATGTTTGATATGTTTATACAGCTCAGACTCCATGTCATCAGATATGACCCTGTGTTAATCTATCATAGCCTCTCTTCATACAGCTCAGACTCCATGTCATCAGATAAGACCCTGTGTATCTCTGTTAATCTATCATAGCCTCTCTTTATACAGCTCAGACTCCATGTCTTCAGATAAGACCTTGTGTGTCTGTTAATCTATCATAGCCTCTCTTTATACAGCTCAGACTCCATGTCATCAGATAAGACCCTGTGTATCTCTGTTAATCTATCATAGCCTCTCTTTATACAGCTCAGACTCCATGTCGTCAGATAAGACCGTGTGTCTCTGTTAATCTATCATAGCCTCTCTTCATACAGCTCAGACTCCATGTCATCAGATAAGACCCCGTGTGTCTCTGTTAATCTACCATAGCCTCTCTTTATACAGCTCAGACACCATGTCGTCAGATAAGACCGTGTGTCTCTGTTAATCTATCATAGCCTCTCTTCATACAGCTCAGACTCCATGTCATCAGATAAGACCCCGTGTGTCTCTGTTAATCTATCATAGCCTCTCTTTATACAGCTCAGACTCCATGTCATCAGATAAGACCGTGTGTCTCTGTTAATCTATCATAGCCTCTCTTCATACAGCTCCGACTCCATGTCATCAGATAAGACCTTGTGTGGCTCTGCTACTCTATCATAGCCTCTCTTTATACAGCTCAGATTCCATGTCATCAGATAAGACCCTGTGTGTCTCTGCTACTCTATCATAGCCTCTCTTTATACAGCTCAGACTCCATGTCATCAGATAAGACCCTGTGTGGCTCTGTTAATCTATCATAGCCTCTCTTTATACAGCTCCGACTCCATGTCATCAGATAAGACCCTGTGTTAATCTATCATAGCCTCTCTTTATACAGCTCAGACTCCATGTCATCAGATAAGACCCTGTGTGGCTCTGTTAATCTATCATAGCCTCTCTTTATACAGCTCTGACTCCATGTCATCAGATAAGACCCTGTGTTAATCTATCATAGCCTCTCTTTATACAGCTCAGACTCCATGTCATCAGATAAGACCCTGTGTTAATCTATCATAGCCTCTCTTTATACAGCTCAGACTCCATGTCATCAGATAAGACCCTGTGTATCTCTGTTAATCTATCATAGCCTTTCTTTATACAGCTCAGACTCCATGTCATCAGATAAGACCCTGTGTTAATCTATCATAGCCTCTCTTTATACAGCTCAGACTCCATGTCATCAGATAAGACCTTGTGTGTCTGTTAATCTATCATAGCCTCTCTTTATACAGCTCAGACTCCATGTCATCAGATAAGACCCTGTGTGTCTCTGTTAATCTATCATAGCCTCTCTTTATACAGCTCAGACTCCATGTCATCAGATAAGACCCTGTGTGTCTCTGTTAATCTATCATAGCCTCTCTTTATACAGCTCAGACTCCATGTCATCAGATAAGACCCTGTGTGTCTCTGTTAATCTATCATAGCCTCTCTTTATATAGCTCAGACTCCATGTCAATCAGATAAGACCCTGTGTGTCTCTGCTAATCTATCATAGCCTCTCTTTATACAGCTCAGACTCCATGTCATCAGATAAGACCCTGTGTGTCTCTGCTACTCTATCATAGCCTCTCTTTATACAGCTCAGACTCCATGTCATCAGATAAGACCCTGTGTGTCTCTGCTACTCTATCATAGCCTCTCTTTATACAGCTCAGACTCCATGTCATCAGATAAGACCCTGTGTGTCTCTGCTACTCTATCATAGCCTCTCTTTATACAGCTCAGACTCCATGTCATCAGATAAGACCCTGTGTGTCTCTGCTACTCTATCATAGCCTCTCTTTATACAGCTCAGACTCCATGTCATCAGATAAGACCCTGTGTGTCTCTGCTACTCTATCATAGCCTCTCTTTATACAGCTCAGACTCCATGTCATCAGATAAGACCCTGTGTGTCTCTGCTACTCTATCATAGCCTCTCTTTATACAGCTCAGACTCCATGTCATCAGATAAGACCCTGTGTGTCTCTGCTACTCTATCATAGCCTCTCTTTATACAGCTCAGACTCCATGTCATCAGATAAGACCCTGTGTGTCTCTGCTACTCTATCATAGCCTCTCTTTATACAGCTCAGACTCCATGTCATCAGATAAGACCCTGTGTGTCTCTGTTAATCTATCATAGCCTCTCTTTATACAGCTCAGACTCCATGTCATCAGATAAGACCCTGTGTGTCTCTGTTAATCTATCATAGCCTCTCTTTATACAGCTCAGACTCCATGTCATCAGATAAGACCCTGTGTGTCTCTGTTAATCTATCATAGCCTCTCTTTATACAGCTCAGACTCCATGTCATCAGATAAGACCCTGTGTGTCTCTGTTAATCTATCATAGCCTCTCTTTATACAGCTCAGACTCCATGTCATCAGATAAGACCCAATGTGATTTTGTCTCTGATTTTAATCATAGTTATCATAGCCTCATCATTTTTATACAGCTCAGACTCCATGTCATCAGATAAGACCCTGTGTGTCTCTGTAATCATTATATAAAGTGGCAAAAGTGGTCATAAAAAGTGGTTTAAAGTGATTCTACATTTATACAGCTCAGACTCCATGTCATCAGATAAGACCCTGTGTGTCTCTGCTAATCTATCATAGTGATCTCTTTATACAGCTCAGACTCCATGTCATCAGATAAGACCCTGTTGTGTCTCTGTTAATCTATGATGCCCTCTTTATACAGCTCAGACTGGATGTCATCAGATAAGCACCCTGTGTGTCTCTGTTAATCTATCATAGCCTGACTCTTTATACAGCTCAGACTCCATGTCATCAGATAAGACCCTGTGTGTCTCTGTTAATCTATCATAGCCTCTCTTTATACAGCTCAGACTCCATGTCATCAGATAAGACCCTGTGTCTCTGTTGAAAATCTTACCATGCTGTCTGTGTGGGTGGACCATTTCATGTCAGATGAAGTACCCAAGTGAATTTAAAACTTTTCTATCTACTACTGTCCCATCGATAATTTGCAAATAAATTCATAAAAAATCCTACAATGTGATTTTCTGGATTTTTTTCCTGATTTTATCTGTCATTGTTGAAGTGTACCTATGATGAAAATCACAGGCCTCTCTCATCATTTTAAGTGGGAGAACTTTGGTGGCTGACTAAATTGGTGGCTGAATAAATACTTTTTTGCCCCACTGTACATATGAGATGAGTAATGTAGGGTATGTAAACATTATATAAAGTGGCAAAAGTGGTTTAAAAAGTGGTTTAAAGTGATTAGTGATACATTTATTAAATCCAATCTTAAATTATTAAGTGGCTAGAGATTTGAGTCAGTATGTTGGCAGCAGCCACTCAATGTTAGTGATGGCTGTTTAACAGTCTGATGGCCTTGAGATATAAGCTGTTTTCAGTCTCTCGGTCCCAGCTTTGATGCACCTGTACTGACCTCGCCTTCTGGATGATAACGGGGTGAACAGGCAGTGGCTCAGGTGGTTGTTGTCCTTGATGATCTTTATGGCCTTCCTGTGACAGTCGGGTGGTGTAGGTGTCCTGGAGGGCAGGTAGTTTCCCGTTAGTGATTCAGACCTCAATATAGACCAGGGCTGCAGATCCCTCAAAACAAGTTTTTTACCCTCTGGAGAGCCTTACGGTCCCAGGTGAAACAGTTGCAGTACCAGGCAGTGATAAAATCAGCTCGACAAGATGCAAACACATTTGTGCTTGGGTCTGAAAAGTGTTTCTGGTGACAAGCCAAATTTTTTCAGCCTCCTGAGGTTGAAAGGTGCTGTTGCACCTTCTTCACCATGCTGTCTGTGTGGGTGGACCATTTCAGGTTGTCCGTGATGTGTACGCCAAGGAATTTAAAACTTACTACCCTCTCTACTACTGTCCCATCGATGTGGATAGGGGGCTGCTCCCTCTGCTGTTTCCTGAAGTCCACAATCACCTCCTTTGTTTTGTTGACATTGAGTGTGAGGTTATTTTCCTGACACTACACTCCGAGGGCCCTCACTTCCTCCCTGTAGGCCGTCTCGTCGTTGTTGGTAATCAAGCCTACCACTATAGTGTCGCCTGCAAACTTGATGATTGAGTTGGAGGCGTACATGGCCACGCAGTCATGGGTGAACAGGGAGTACAGGAGAGGGCTGAGAACGCACCCTTGTGGGGCCCCAGTGTGGAGGATCAGCAGGGTGGAGATGTTGTTTCCTACCCTCACCACCTGGGGCAGCCCGTCAGAAAGTCCAGGACCCAGTTGCACAGGGCGGGGTCTTGACCCAGTCACATCATGTACATCTCCAGTGACAACTGTGACAGTCTGAGTTACATCATGTACGTCTCCAGTGATAACTGTGACAGTCTGAGTCAAAAGTGACGAGTGGTGGAGTGATAACTGTGACAGTCTGAGTCACATCATGTACGTCTCCAGTGATAACTGTGACAGTCTGAATCACATCATGTACGTCTCCAGTGATAACTGTGACAGTCTGAATCACATCATGTACGTCTCCAGTGATAACTGTGACAGTCTGAGTCACATCATGTACGTCTCCAGTGATAACTGTGACAGTCTGAGTCACATCATGTACGTCTCCAGTGATAACTGTGACAGTCTGAGTCACATCATGTACGTCTCCAGTGATAACTGTGACAGTCTGAGTGGACGTCTCCAGTGATAACTGTGACAGTCTGAATCACAAAAGTGACCGAGTCTCCAGTGATAACTGTGACAGTCTGAATCACATCATGTAAAAAGTGACTCCAGTGATAACTGTGACAGTCTGAGTTACATCATGTAAAAAGATCTCCAGTGATAACTGTGACAGTCTGAGTCACATAGATGAGTAAAAAGTGACAGAGTGGTGATAACTGTGACAGTCTGAGTGGTACATCATGTGACAGAGTGGTCTCCAGTGATAAGTGGTGGAGGAGGAGACAGTCTGAGTCACATCATGTACGTCTCCAGTGATAACTGTGACAGTCTGAGTCACATCATGTACGTCTCCAGTGATAACTGTGACAGTCTGAGTTACATCATGTACGTCTCCAGTGATAACTGTGACAGTCTGAGTTACATCATGTGCGTCTCCCGTTAGGATTCAGACCTCAATATAGACCAGGGCTGTTCAACCCTGATCCCGGAGGGCCAAAACAAGTTTTTTGTTTCTACCTGGTAATTAATTGCACTCACCTTGTGTCCCAGGTCTGAATTAGTCCCTGATTGGAAGGAGAGGATGAAAACCAGAGGTTTGACAGCCCTGATATATAAAATCAATTGAATTTATTAGATGAGTAAAAAGTGACAGAGTTGGTCAAACACATTTGACCTTTGACCTCTGAGGGTGAGTGGTTAGTAAAAATAATAGACCGATGATCACGTGGGAATGGAATATGACAATGAAAAAGATGCCAAACCAAATGTATTTAAAGTTTCACTGAGGATATAAAATGATCAATGAATCAGACACAGCATTTCATATGGAAAAAACAAGGCCTTATCCACAGCTGTGCATGTAGGAGTAAAAAACACATGAGGGGCGCTAGGGTGAGTGGTAGATGAGTAAACAAACAAGACCACAGGTTGTAGATTGATGACAGTCTGCAGGAGCATAATATTACATAAGCATACAGATCACTGCTGAGTATTAATAGATTGTTTACCATATCATATGTCCTGAAAGATGAAACGAGTGGTGGAGCGGAATACATTAAAATATGAATAACTAATTACACCATCTGGAACCAAATCATAACCGAGCTGTTTGAAATACAGTGGTGGAGGAGGAGAGACCTGTGTGAGTGGCATGTGTAAAAAGTGTGCGTGTGGAGGAGGTGCATGTGCATGCGTGTGGTAGATGAGTAAAAAGTGTGTGTGCGTTGAGTGGTAGATGTAAAAAGTGACCATGGTGGAAACAACATAACAGAGAATGACCGAGTGGTGGAGGTTGAGCACTTTTGGCTGTACTCCTTGTTGAGGGTGGTGGATGAGTAAAAAGTGACCGAGTGGTGGAGGAGGACCTGTGAGGGTGAGTGGTAGATGAGTAAAAAGTGACCGAGTGGTGGAGGAGGAGAGACCTGTGAGGGTGAGTGGTAGATGAGTAAAAAGTGACCGAGTGGTGGAGGAGGAGAGACCTGTGAGGGTGAGTGGTAGATGAGTAAAAAGTGACCGAGTGGTGGAGGAGGAGAGACCTGTGAGGGTGAGTGGTAGATGAATAAAAAGTAACCGAGTGGTGGAGGAGGAGAGACCTGTGAGGGTGAGTGGTAGATGAGTAAAAAGTGACAGAGTGGTGGAGGAGGAGAGGCCTGTGAGGGTGAGTGGTAGATGAGTAAAAAGTGACCGAGTGGTGGAGGAGGAGAGACCTGTGAGGGTGAGTGGTAGATGAGTAAAAAGTGACAGAGTGGTGGAGGAGGAGAGGCCTGTGAGGGTGAGTGGTAGATGAGTAAAAAGTGACCGAGTGGTGGAGGAGGAGAGACCTGTGAGGGTGAGTGGTAGATGAGTAAAAAGTGACCGAGTGGTGGAGGAGGAGAGACCTGTGAGGGTGAGTGGTAGATGAATAAAAAGTAACCGAGTGGTGGAGGAGGAGAGACCTGTGAGGGTGAGTGGTAGATGAGTAAAAAGTGACCGAGTGGTGGAGGATGAGAGACCTGTGAGGGTGAGTGGTAGATGAGTAAAAAGTGACCGAGTGGTGGAGGAGGAGAGACCTGTGAAGGTGAGTGGTAGATGAGTAAAAAGTGACAGAGTGGTGGAGGAGGAGAGACCTGTGAGGGTGAGTGGTAGATGAGTAAAAAGTGACCGAGTGGTGGAGGAGGAGAGACCTGTGAGGGTGAGTGGTAGATGAGTAAAAAGTGACCGAGTGGTGGAGGAGGAGAGACCTGTGAGGGTGAGTGGTAGATGAGTAAAAAGTGACCGAGTGGTCGAGGAGGAGAGACCTGTGAGGGTGAGTGGAAGATGAGTAAAAGGTGACAGCGTGGTGGAGGAGGAGAGACCTGTGAGGGTGAGTGGTAGATGAGTAAAAAGTGACCGAGTGGTGGAGGAGGAGAGACCTGTGAGGGTGAGTGGTAGATGAGTAAAAAGTGACCGAGTGGTGGAGGAGGAGAGACCTGTGAGGGTGAGTGGTAGATGAGTAAAAAGTGACCGAGTGGTGGAGGAGGAGAGACCTGTGAGGGTGAGTGGTAGATGAATAAAAAGTGACAGAGTGGTGGAGGAGGAGAGACCTGTGAGGGTGAGTGGTAGATGAATAAAAAGTGACAGAGTGGTGGGGGAGGAGAGACAGTAGGACACAGAGGGCACCTGTTTATTATGAGGAAAAGTTACAATAAACAGCTAAGAATGTGTATGCACTGTGTGTGTGTGTGTGTGTGTGTGTGTGTGTGTGTGTGTGTGTGTGTGCGTACGTGCGTGCGTGCGTGCGTGCGTTTATTAACTCAATGTTAGATGTTTCACACACACAAATCCATCTACATCATAGCTGAACAGATCAGCTGTCTTGAGTCAGAACACTGACAGTGTCTCTCTTGTTCTTATGGTTTGACTGTCTGTCCCACTCCCACATTTGTCCTAGTCTTCCCCACAGTCCTGCTATTGTTCCCCAGTATGCCCAGTTGCCTTGGTAGATGGCCACTAGTCATGCCAGTTGTCTGGTCTCTCACCCACGTCCCAAAGACCTCTCCAGTGGATCTCTGTGAGATGTGATATCTCTGGTGAGACCTCTACTCCTGGAAGATATGCGTCATGTGCTTTTCACCAAGAGAGCTGGGCCGGACTCAGGGTGAGGTGAGTGGATTCGCAGAGCGGTGCAGAAATTGGAGCCCTGATCAATCATTTCACACTGTGTGTGAGAGAGAGAAAGAGAGAGAGAGAGAGTGTGTGTGTGTGTGTGTGTGTGTGTGTGTGTGTGTGTGTGTGTGTGTGTGTGTGTGTGTGTGTGTGTGTGTGTGTGTGTGTGTGTGTGTGTGTGTGTGTGTGTGTGTGTGTGTGTGTGTGTGTGTGTGTGTGTGTGTGCCAAGTGCACATTAGATGTGCACTGTGTGTGGGTGCTACGGGCAGGTAAACCCAATCAATCATGCTGTAATGGCCTCCCTGTGTGTGTGTGTGTGTGTGTGTGTGTGTGTGTGTGTGTGTGTGTGTGTGTGTGTGTGTGTGTGTGTGTGTGTGTGTGTGTGTGTGTGTGTGTGTGTGTGTGTGTGTGTGTGTGTGTGTGTGCGTGCGTGTGCGTGCGTGCGTGCGTGCGTGCGTGCGTGTGTGTGCGTGCACATTCTTGGCTTGCAGGCAACTAAAAGTAGACCTGGATACTAGGGCACAGTGGCCTCGGTGGTATAAATGTATTGACATCTCCATTGACAGCCCTGCCCTGGGGTCAGGATTCATACAGTAATCACTTATTCAAACTGGAGCAAACGTCAATGTGACCAGTCCTAGGGGCAGGGAGTACAGAAGAGAGAAATATCCTCTATGATATTCGGGGCAGAGACAGCAGAGATCTAGTCTTCTGTACTACTGGGTCCCAGTCTTCAACCACCAAATCTCTCTATCCCTCTCTCTCTCTCTCTCTCTCTCTCTCTCTCTCTCTCTCTCTCTCTCTCTCTCTCTCTCTCTCTGTGAAGATGGATCAGAAGAAATATTTGGTTGATCACATAAACTAAATCGTGTGAGAGCCCATCTGCTCATGGTCTGTCTTCTGGTGGATGCAGCAGCGGGGGGTCATGGGGCAAAGGTTAAAGGATAAAGGTGGTAGACAGACGATTGATTTACTGAAGCAGTGTCCTAGTCTAGCTGTGTGCAGAGCCCTGGCTCACACAGAGTACAAAGTCATATACTTTAAATCAAATAAAACTTTATACCTCGCTTGGTGGATACCTTTACACTGCACTTCCAGATCTCCCACTATCAGGTCCTGTACCAGGGGCTTGTAGCTCTATTGAGATAAGACTGTACAAAAATGACCTTTATTTTATTTTTGACTGTACAGTATGTTTATCTGCAACCCTGAGGAAATCCAAAGTAAATATTGAATAATTAGTGTTTAGCCCTGCAGTCGAGGAGTACATCAGTTAAGAGCTGTTAATGTGTGACAGAGGTCGTTGGTTATTCTTTGCACAAGTGGTGGAGGAAAATACCAAACTACCCTCCTATTGTTAATGATTCTGTGCTACAATAAAACCTCTTTCAATACATTTTAATAACCAAGTTTCAGGGATAAGTTAGTTTAACAACATTATTTTTCTACATTTAAGACTACAAAGTTCAAGAAAAAATGTATCCATACTACATCTCAATTCAAACATTCACTTGATGCGTGAGAAGAACATTTGTTATCGATATCAAGTTGATATTAGATTGAATAGTTTCAAACAGAGTGCTATTTAACCTCTAACACCCACAGCAAATGAAAAGAAAACATGTACTCTCTGGAATGATTGTCTCTCTCAGTGTGTGCGCATGTGCGTGTGCACACTGCACTTTGGGGCTCTCACACTATTTAGTTTGTGTGATCATCAAAATATTTATTCTGATCCATCTTCACACAGAGAGAGAGAGAGAGAGAGAGAGAGAGAGAGAGAGAGACCCAGTAGTACAGAAGACTAGAGCTCTGCTGTCTCTGCCCAGAATATCATAGAGGATATTAAACCAGTGGTTGTGTTTTATTAGGAGGCCCTGTGTCAGAGTTCATTGGCTGAGGGCCTTTGGAAGAGAATGAGGATGGGGTGACGGTGGCGGGAGGGGTTTGGGAAGAAAACAAGGAGAAGGAAAGTGGAGGAGGAGGGGGCAAAGGTTGGGGGAGGGGTATGGGAAGAAGACAAGGAGAAGGAGAGTGGAGGAAGAGGGGCAGAGGTGGGGGAGGAGTATGGGAAGAAGACAAGCAGAAGGATGGAGGAGGAGGGGGTGGAGGTAGTTGGAGGGGTATGGGATGAAAACAAGGAGTGGGAGAGAGGAGGAGGATGGGCGGAGGTGGGGGAGGGTTATGTGAAGATGACAAGGAGAAGGAGAGAGGAGGAGGAGGGGCAGAGGTGGGGGGAGGGGTATGGGATGAAGACAAGGAGCAGGAGAGAGGAGGAGTTGAGTGTTAACATCAATTTCTGTTTGAACATTTTGGCACTTTTGTTTTGAAGTTCATAGGAGGGTCCTTGAAAGTCTAAAATCAAAGAAAAGCAGCAGATGCCCTTGATGTATATCTAGTTGATCTGTAGCTAGGTGATGTATAGCTAGATGATCTGTAGCTAGGTGATGTGCAGCTAATTGATGTATAGTAAGTTGATCTGTAGCTAGTTGATCTGTAGCTAGGTGATGTATAGCTAGTTGATCTGTAGCTAGGTGATGTGCAGCTAATTGATGTATAGTAAGTTGATCTGTAGCTAGGTGATGTGTAGCTAATTGATGTATAGTAAGTTGATCTGGAGCTAGGTGGTGTGTAGCTAATTGATGTATAGCTAGTTGATCTGTAGCTAGGTGATGTGTAGCTAATTGATGTATAGCTAGTTGATCTGTAGCTAGGTGATGTGTAGCTAGTTGATGTGAAGCTAGTTGATCTGTAGCTAGGTGATGTATAGCTAGTTGATCTATAGCTAGGTGATGTGTAGGTAATTGATGTATAGCTAGTTGATCTGTAGCTAGGTGATGTGCAGCTAGTTGATGTGAAGCTAGTTGATCTGTAGCTAGGTGATGTGTAGCTAATTGATGTATAGCTAGTTGATCTGTAGCTAGGTGATGTGTAGCTAATTGATGTATAGCTAGTTGATCTGTAGTGTGTAGCTAATTGATGTATAGTAAGTTGATCTGTAGCTAGGTGATGTGTAGCTAATTGATGTATAGCTAGTTGATCTGTAGCTAGGTGATGTGTAGCTAATTGATGTATAGCTAGTTGATCTGTAGCTAGGTGATGTGTAGCTAACTGATGTATAGTAAGTTAATCTGTAGCTAGGTGATGTGTAGCTAGTTGATGTATAGCAAGTTGATCTGTAGCTAGGTGTTGTGCAGCTAGTTGACGTGAAGCTAGTTGATCTGTAGCTAGGTGATGTGCAGCTAGTTGATGTGAAGCTAGTTGATGTGTAGCTAGTTGACGTAAAGCTAGCTGATGTAAAGCTAGCTGACATATAGCTAGTTCATGTACAGCTAGTTGACGTATAGCTAGTTGATTTATAGCTACTTGATGTGTAGCTAGTTGATGTGTAGCTAGTTGGCGTTTAGCTAGTTGACGTGAAGCTAGTTGATGTATAGCTAAGTGATGTGCAGCTAGATGATGTCTAGCTAGTTGATGTATAGCTAGTTGACGTAAAGCTAGTTGATGTATAGCTAGCTGACATATAGCTAGTTTATGTATAGCTAGTTGATGTATAGCTAGTTGATGTATAGCTAGTTTATGTGTAGCTAGTTGACGTGTAGCTAGTAGAGGTATAGCTCGTTCCCGTATAGCTAGTTGACGTATAACTAGTTGACGTATAGCTAGTTGATTTGTAGCTAGTTGATGTATATCAAGTTGATATATAGCTAGTTAATGTGTAGCTAGTTTATGTATAGCTAGTTGATTTGTAACTAGTTGATGTATATCAAGTTGACATATAGCTAGTTGACGTGTAGCTGGTTGACGTGTATCTAGTTGACGTATATCTAGTTGACGTATAGCTAGTTAAAGTGTAGCTAATTGATGTATAGCTAGTTGATGTGTAGCTAGTGTATTCGTAGCTAGTTGAACAATTGCTTAGCATACGTAGGAACTCCTTCAAGACTGTTGGAAAGGCATTCCAGGTGAAGCTGGTTGAGAGAATACCAAGAGTGTGCAAAGCTGTCATCAAGGCAAAGGATGGCTACTTTTGAAGAATCTAAAATCTAAAATATATTTTGATTTGTTTAACACTTTTTTGGTTACTACATGATTCCATGTTATTTCGTAGTTTTGATGTCTTCACTATCATTCAACAATGTAGAGAAAAATAGTAAAAATAAAGAAAAACCCTGGAATGAGTATATGTGTCCAAACTTTTGACTGGTACTGTATATATTTTCGGTGACCCCCTGCAGTACCGCGGAACCCCAGATGAACACCCCTCATGTAATTCCTTGTGCAATGATAGGGGTTAAAATCTATGGAGAGTGCCTTTAATATTCAAAGTCACTAATTCCTCTAGTCTAGTCTTAGACAAGGCCATGTCACCACAGCTCTCAATGCTAAGTAAGGTTTACCTAAGCTACATTTGAGGATGTGACGTCTTCGCTGAGTTCTTCAAGGGACAGGCTTTTTCTACCAGACCTAAGCTTCATTTGAGGATGACTTTTCATTACCAGCGGGCCAGTCAACTCCATACAAACATCATGTTAACATGTTAGCATGGAAGAGACAGAAACAAAAACAAGGTCAGGAGCTCTTTAACACGGGCCCGGAGAGGACACAAAGAGTGGTTGTTGGTGATGATGTAAGATGTTGTGCAAGAGGATGGAGAAAGAGGTCATTAAGCTGTGGCAGAGTGTACAGGTCAGGGTGTGGGAACCAAATCGCTGTTAGCATCAATGTTCGCTTCAGGATCACCAACTGGGGTACGATGGAGAGTGGAGAGTCAATCTCTCTCATATTTTAATAGTTTATATTTTATCACACTCTGTCCAACAACAGTATATCTGTCCTTGGTTGTGAGAGGAGACAGTTTCAGTTAAAGTGTGTGTTTGTGTGTGTGGGTGTGTGTGTGTGTGTGTGTGTGTGTGTGTGTGTGTGTGTGTGTGTGTGTGTGTGTGTGTGTGTGTGTGTGTGTGTGTGTGTGTGTGTGTGTGTGTGTGTGTGTGTGTGTGTGTGTGTGTGTGTGTGTGTGTGTGTGTGTGTGTGTGTGTGACAGACGTGCTGTGAGAGACTTATCTCTCTAATTGAGCGCTCGTGAGGATTAGACACACAGGCGTTGTATTGATCGCATCACACTCACACATTATCACTTTATGGGGAAAAAACAGGGCTTGTCACTCAAAGCTGCATACGTTTTTTTGTGAGAAGTCTTTATTGACAAGAAAATCTGCTCAATAACTTACACAATGTTATACAATGAAGTGCAATACAACACTGTAGAAAAAGCTGATTAAAAAGCATTTATTTGATGAAGGTCTACATTTTCCTCAATCCATTGTCCCCATGGGAGGTCACTTCTCATGTAGCATTAAATGGAACATATGTGGACGTTCCTTTGTGAAAGTGTGTATGTGTGTGTGTGTTCAGCTGGTTGTCGGTAGCCTGACCTCATGAAGCCAAACTGTTCGGGTCCATCCATCCCTCTATCCACCGACACCTCCCACTCTCCATCCATCCCTCTATCCACCCACACCTCCCACTCTCCATCCATCCCTCTATCCACCCACACCTCCCACTCTCCATCCATCCCTCTATCCACCCACACCTCCCACTCTCCATCCATCCCTCTATCCACCCACACCTCCCACTCTCCATCCATCCCTCTATCCACCCACACCTCCGGGAACATCCATCCATCCCACTATCCACCCACACCTCCCACTCTCCATCCATCCATCCCTTTATCCACCCACACCTCCCACTCAATTCAATTCAATTCAAGGGGCTTTATTGGCATGGGAAACATGTGTTAACATTGCCAAAGCAAGTAAGGTATATAATATATAAAGTGAAATAAACAATAAAAAATAACAGTAGACATCACACATACAGAAGTTTCAAAACAATAAAGACATTACAAATGTCATATTATATATATATATATACAGTGTTTTTACAATGTGCAAATGGTAAAGGACACAAGATAAAATAAATAAGCATAGATATGTGTTGTATTTACAATGGTGCGTGTTCTTCACTGGTTGCCCTTTTCTCGTGGCAACAGGTCACAAATCTTGCTGCTCTGATGGCACACTGTGGAATTTCACCCAGTAGATATGGGAGTTTTTCAAAATTGTATTTGTTTTCGAATTCTTTGTGGATCTGTGTAATCTGAGGGAAATATGTCTCTCTAATATGGTCATACATTGGGCAGGAGGTTAGGAAGTGCAGCTCAGTTTCCACCTCATTTTGTGGGCAGTGAGCACATAGCCTGTCTTCTCTTGAGAGCCATGTCTGCCTACGTCGGCCTTTCTCAATAGCAAGGCTATGCTCGCTGAGTCTGTACATAGTCAAAGCTTTCCTTAATTTTGGGTCAGTCACAGTGGTCAGGTATTCTGCCGCTGTGTACTCTCTGTGTCTCTCCCACTCTCCATCCATCCATCTATCCACCCACACCTCCCGGTCCATCCATCCATTCCACTATCCACCCACACCTCCCACTCTCCATCCATCCCTCTATCCACCCACACCTCCTGGTCCATCCATCCATCCCTCTATCCACCCACACCTCCCGGTCCATCCATCCATTCCACTATCCACCCACACCCCCCACTCTCCATCCATCCCTCTATCCACCCACACCTCCCGGTCCATCCATCCATCCCACTCTCCATCCATCCCTCTATCCACCCACACCCCCGCTCTCCATCCACTATCCACCCCACCTCCCGGTCCATCCATCCATCCCACTATCCACCCACACCTCCCACTCTCCATCCATCCCTCTATCCACCCACACCTCCCGCTCTCCATCCATCCCTCTATCCACCCACACCTCCCGGTCCATACATTCATCCATCCCACTATCCACCCACACCTCCCAGTTCATCCATCCATCCATCCCTCTATCCACCCACACCTCCCGCTCTCCATCCATCCCTCTATCAACCCACACCTCCCGGTCCATCCATCCGTCCCGCTATCCACCCACACCTCCGGCTCTCCATCCATCCCTCTATCCACCCACACCTCCCGGTCCATCCATCCATCCTGCTATCCACTCACACCTCCCGCTCTCCATCCATCCCTCTATCCACCCACACCTCCCGGGCCATCCATCCATCCCGCTATCACCCACACCTCCCGTTCTCCATCCATCCCTCTATCCACCCACACCTCCCGCTCTCCATCCATCCATTCCTCCGTCCATCCATCCCTACACATCCCCCTCTCCATCCATCCCTCTATCCACCCACCACTCCCGCTCTCCATCCATCCCTCTATCCACCCACACCTCCCGGTCTCCATCCATCTCTCTATCCACCCACACCTCCCACTCTCCATCCATCCATTCCTCCGTCCATCCATCCCTACACATCCCTCTCTTCATCCATCCCTCTATCTACCCACACCTCCCCTCTCCATCCATCCCTCTATCCACCCACCACTCCCGCTCTCCATCCATCCCTCTATCCACCCACACCTCCCAGTCCATCCATCCATCCCGCTATCCACCCACACCTCCCACTCTCCATCCATCCCTCTATCTACCCACACCTACCACTCTCCATCCATCCCTCTATCTACCCACACCTACCGCTCTCCATCCATTCCTCTATTCACCCACACCCCCCGGTCCCCATCCATCCCTCTATCCAACCACACCTCCCGCTCTCCATCCATTCCTCCATCCCCATACCTCCCTCTCTCCATCCATCTCTCCACCTCCCTCTCTCCATCCCTATACCCTTCTCTGTCCATACATCCCTCTATTTTAATGCCTTTTAAAATGATTGGACTGAGAAGAGAAATAATAGAAATAGAATGAACAGACCGGGATAGAGAGAATGATAGAATAAACAGACAGGGATAGAGATAATGGTAGAATAAACAGACAGGGATAGAGATAATTATAGAATAGAGAGACAGGGATAGAGATAATTTTAGAATAAACAGACAGAAATAGATATAATTATAGATAAGAGAGACATGGATAGAGATAATGATAGAATAAACAGACAGGGATAGAGATAATGGTAGAATAAACAGACAGGGATAGAGATAATGGTAGAATAAACATACAGGGATAGAGATAATGATAGAATAAACAGACATGGGATAGAGATAATGATAGAATAAACAGACAGGGATAGAGATAATGATAGAATAAACAGACAGGGATAGAGATAATGGTAGAATAAACAGACAGGGATAGAGATAATGGTAGAATAAACAGACAGGGATAGAGATAATTATAGTATAACCAGACAGGGATAGGGATAATTATGGCTACAGGCCATTGGGGATCACAGGTGGCTGTTGACACCTTAATTGGGGAGGACGGGCTCATAGCAATGGCTGGAATGGAATAAATGGAATGGTATCAAACACATCAAACACCTGGAGTGTTTCTCAAAATGCATACTCCCGTGCTCTGAGCATGCAAATTGGAGCACAGGAGGGTCGGAGTATGAGTCCAAATCAAAGTTTGCGAAACGGAACATGGAAGGCACTTATCGAATGCGTACTCTCTTTATACATATTTTAAAGAATGCATCGATGCAAGCTTCAATGGAACGTTTGCAAAGAATTATGACGCAACCATGTAAAAATATGCACATTTTCTTGAAATCAATGAAGGACAGCATTTGAGCAGAAGCGAGACAAAATACACTGCAACTTTGGAATGAGATGTTGCCTGACTACAATATTTGATCATGATATGTTAATAAATACATGCTGTGTTAATTTTGGCATGTTTACCTGCCTACATACTGTAGATCGCCAGCCTATAATAAGTAAATTGGGCTAAATGGCTAGCTACTAGTATAGATAGTCACGAAGAATTGTTAGCTAGCTAACCATGAAGAATTAACATCGATCTTACATAACATTAGTTTTGGGTCATTTTAACCTGTTAAACTGTCGGGTTAGCTACATTATTTCAATTCACATACAGTTAGCTGATAGTAATGAAGTAGAACATTTGCTTTGTGTATATCTTGTTTCATCTCTATTGTTGCCATTGTCCTGGCTGGAAGTAGGTTCAGTGAACGGGGAGATGCAGCGTGAGGTAATACAGTAGAGGGAGGAGCAGCGTCAGGTAATAGAGTAGGGGGTGGAGCAGCGTGAGGTAATACATTAGAGGGGAGATGCAGCGTGAGGTAATACAGTAGAGGGGAGATGCAGCGTGAGGTAATACAGTAGAGGGAGTAGCAGCGTCAGGGAGATGCAGCGTGATTAGAGGGGAGTAATACCGTAGAGGGGAGATGCAGGGGAGGTGCAGCGTGAGGTAATACAGTAGAGGGAGGAGCAGCGTGAGGTAATACAATAGGGGGAGATGCAGCGTGAGGTAATACAGTAGGGGAGGTGCAGCGTGAGGTAATAAAGTAGGGGGAGGTGCAGCATGAGGTAATACAGTAGAGGGGAGGTGCAGCGTGAGGTAATACAGTAGAGGGAGGAGCAGCGTGAGGTAATACAGTAGGGGGAGGTGCAGCGTGAGGTTATACAGTAGAGGGGAGGTGCAGCGTGAGGTAATACAGGGGAGGTGCAGCGTGAGGTTAGAGGGGAGGTGCAGCGTGAGGTAATACAGTAGAGGGAGGTGCAGCGTGAGGTAATACAGTAGGGGGAGGTGCAGCGTGAGGTAATACAGTAGAGGGGAGGTGCAGCGTGAGGTAATACAGTAGAGGGGAGGTGCAGCGTGAGGTAATACAGTAGAGGGAGGTGCAGCGTGAGGTAATAAAGTAGGGGAGGTGCAGCGTGAGGTAATACAGTAGAGGGAGGTGCAGCGGAGGTAATAAAGCAGGTGCAGGGGCGTGCAGAGGTAATACAGTAGAGGGAGGTGCAGCGTGAGGTAATAAAGTAGGGGGAGGTGCAGCGTGAGGTAATACAGTAGAGGGGAGGTGCAGCGTGAGGTAATACAGTAGAGGGAGGTGCAGCGTGAGGTAATACAGTAGAGGGAGGTGCAGCGTGAGGTAATACAGTAGAGGGGAGGTGCAGCGTGAGGTAATACAGTAGGGGGAGGTGCAGCAGTAATAGTAGGGGAGGTGCAGCGTGAGGTAATACAGTAGGGGGAGGTGCAGCGTGAGGTAATACAGTAGGGGAGGTGCAGCGTGAGGTAATACAGTAGAGGGGAGGTGCAGCGTGAGGTAATACAGTAGTGGGAGGTGCAGCGTGAGGTAATACAGTAGAGGGGAGGTGCAGCGTGAGGTACAGTAGGGGTAGGTGCAGCGTGAGTAGTAGAGGGGAGGTGCAGCGTGAGGTAATACATACAGTACAGAGAGGGAGGTGCAGCGTGAGGTAATAAAGTTGGGGGAGGTGCAGCGTGAGGTAATAGAGTAGAGGGAAGGTGCAGCGTGAGGTAATACAGTAGGGGGAGGTGCAGCGTGAGGTAATACAGTGCAGCGTGAGGTAATACAGTAGAGAGGGAGGTAATACAGGTGCAGCGTGAGGTAATAAAGTAGGGGGAGGTGCAGCATGAGGTAATACAGTAGAGGGGAAGTGCAGCGTGAGGTAATACAGCAGAGGGAAGTGTGAGTGATTCTCAAATGTAATGTTTTATGCGTTTCTCCACATTCTCGTCCTCACAGAACGTACTCAAGAGAACGTCCTCGGAGAATGCACTTGGAGCATGAGGGTATGGAGCGCGATAGTATGCATATTGAAATGCACCCATGTTTTCGATAATATTCCATTCACTCCAGCCTCCTGTGGTGGGGATAGGCCTGGTTGTTCGTCCCAGCCAGATGGACAGTGTATTGGTTGTTGATACGTGTAATTTTGCTCTGGCTTGCATTGTTTCTAGAGCTATTAGGCAATCCATCATGCTTCTAAATGTGGCTGTAACTCCCACCGACAAGTGTGTTTCTGTGTGTGTCTTTCCCAGAAAGCATTACACCACATAACAAATCACCTCATAGCTGACGCAGCACATACACTTATCCTAGTAGTATCTAGGAGTTATAAATCGTTGCATTAAATCCAGGTTTTCAACCAACTCTGAAGTCTGAAGATGTTCAAGCTCTGATTGTGTGTTTGTGTATTTATTTATCCTTTATTTAACTAGGCAAGTCAGCTAAGAACAAATTCTTATTTTCAATGACGGCCTAGGAACAGTGGGTTAACCTGTTGAAACTCTAGGGGCGCAATTTCATTTTTGGATGAAAAACGTTCCCGTTTTAAACAAGATATTTTGTCACAAAAAGATGCTCGACTATGCATATAATTGATAGCTTTCGAAAGAAAACACTCTGACGTGTCCAGAACTGCAAAGATATTTTCTGTGCGTGCCCTAGAACGTGAGCTTCAGGCAAAACCAAGATGAGACGGCATCCAGGAAATGAGCAGGATTTTTGAGGCCCTGTTTTCCATTGTCTCCTTATATGGCTGTGAATGCGAGAGGAGTAAGTCTGCCCTTTCTGTCGTTTCCCCAAGGTGTCTGCAGCATTGTGACGTATTTGTAGGCATATCATTGGAAGATTGACCATAAGAGACCACATTTACCAGGTGTCCGCCCAGTGTCCTGCGCTGAAATTGGTGCGCAAAAGTCAGCTGCAAGTATTTTTCCACAGAATTCAGAGGAGAATGCAGGCTTCCACGAATGATATATCAATGAAGAGATATGTGAAAAAACACCTTGAGGATTGATTCCAAACAACGTTTGCCATGTTTCGGTCGATATTATGGAGTTAATTCGGAAAAAGTTTGACGTTGTAGGTGACTGAATTTTCGGTTCGTTTCGGTAGCCAAATGTGATGTACAAAACGGAACGATTTCTCCTACACACAGACGCTTTCAGGAAAAACTGCGCATTTGGTATGTAACTGAGAGTCTCCTCATTGAAAACATCCGAAGCTCTTCAAAGGTAAATTATTTTATTTATTTGGTTATCTGGTTTTTGTGAAAATGTTGCGTGCTAAATGCTACTCAAAATGCTAAGCTAGCTTAGCATACTCTTACACAAATTAGTCAATTGCTATGGTTCAAAAGCATATTTTGAAAATCTGAGATGACAGTGTTGTTAAGAAAAGGCTAAGCTTGAGAGCAGGCGCATTATTTTCATTTTATTTGCGATTTTCAGAAATCGTTAACGTTGCGTTATGCTAATGAGCCTGAGGCTTTAGTCACGATCCCGGATCCGGGATGGGGAGTTTCAACATTAACTGCCTTGTTCAGAGGCAGAACAGATTTTTATCTTGTCAGCTCGGGGATTCACCAACCTTCCGGTTACTGGCCCAACACTCTAACCACTAGGCTACCTGCCGCCCCAGGCACGTGCGTGCGTGTGTGCACATGTGTAGCTATAGTGGGGGCCGCCAAGCAAATGCCTTGTTATTACATCCTGACAGTTTTTAATGGAACAGCTGTGTGAGGTAAAAAGAGACCTTGTCTCCAAACAACGCACAATCTGCCTGACAACTGCACTTCCATAGGCCCACATTGTGCCTCCTTCAACCAATCACAGGAGCCCCACATTGAGGTGGAAATGGGGGAAATGAAAACCCTGTCAGAGTTTAAAAACGTTCCAGATACAAAAAGAGGAGATGGAGAGTACACTCTTAGAAAAAAAGGTGCTATCTAGAGCCAAAAAGCAATCTTTGGCTGTCCCCATAGAATAACCCTTTGAAGAACCCTTTTTGGTTCCAGGTAAAACCCTTTCCACAGATGGTTCTACATGGACCCCAAAAGAGTTCTACCTGAAACCAAAAGTGTTCTACCTGGAACCAAAAAGGGTTCTCCTATGGGGACAGTCGGAGAACCCTTTTGGAACCCTTTTTTCTAAGAGTGCAGGACTTTAGTTTAGGATTCAACAAGGCTGAGACTAATTCTCTCTCAGACAGATTTGCCTAGAAAGTCACTGGGTTTAGTAAATCTGTGCTTGCTCACTCTTCTCATATTCCAGGGTTCTGCCCAACCTGTTTATTTGACCTTTTAAAACAACAGAGTAGCTAAAGTGCAAACAGATCAGAAATTAGCAGAGTAAGTCTCTCTCTCTCGTCGGAGTGCATGCTGGGAGTGAGTCGTCAAGCAGGAGTGATTGTGAGAGCGAATGAAATTTCTTTTCACTCTATTGGGTTTTGGTATGTATATATATATATATATTGATTAGTTTAGTTGTTATAAGGGTATCTTGTTTAACTATCTCTAAGCGCGTATAGGGGTGGTGGGATCTTTGAGGTTGGTTTTTCGCGAGGGCACAACCAGCGGGTGGGGCTGGTTGTAATGGCCACTCGCGGAAGTGTAGAGTTTGAAAAACTTAGTCGGAGGCATGGAGTAAAGATTCCTGCTGCGGCCGGGTGTTCAGTGGAAGAATGTAGCTTGGCTGTGGGTGCTATCATTGGGTATGATCGCATCAAATCAGCCTCAAGGATGAATAGCGCTGTAGTGATATTCTTAGATTCAATTGAAAAGGTGAATAAGATAGTTGAGAGGGGTGTTGTGTTGCGGGAGACACAGACGCCGGTATTTCCGCTTATGAATCCGGTGAAGAAAGTTATACTTTCTAACGTGCCACCATTTGTTAGAGATGAAGTGTTGGAGCGAGAGTTATCTCGCCATGGTCAAATCGTATCTACAATAAAGAAGGTTCTTTTTGGATGCAAATCTCCGTTGTTGAAACATGTCGTGTCTCATAGGAGACAAGTGCATATGATTTAAAAAAAGGATGGAGATTAACTGAAATTAGCGTTCAGTTTTAAGATTGATGGATTTGATTATGTCTTCTATGCATCTACTGAATCAATGACATGCTTTGGCTGTGGAAGAGAGGGGCATTTGGTGCGTAGTTGTCCCGAGAATGAGCGCGCTGAGCCTGGTAGTAGCTCTAGTGCTGGTGCAACTAACGCACCACCGCGAAGGGATGAACATGCTAAGGGTGCAGGGGAAGGGAGAAGGTGGGCAGATGTGGTTGGAAAAGTAGGAGAGGAAGGCATTGTGGATATGGGGGCAATTGTGGTAGATCAGAACAAAGAGGGAGGGGAAACAGTAGGTGAGATTGCGACTGCCGTCGCTGAGGTGGTGCTGGAAAATGAAATTGGAGGTCAAGAGGAGATTGAAATAACGGAAAAAGGAAGCGGATGTTTTCAAAATACCAGGAGTAAAAGGAAGAATTTAAGGGGTGGTAATTCTAAGAGAAAGGTAGAGATTGATAAATCAGTTGAAGATGAACAAGTTGTAGAGATGGTGGAGTTTTCTTCTGGGGAGGATAGCGAGAGTGAGTCATCTGACGCGTCACAACAATATAGTGAGATAAATGGGGTGGAAGGGAGGTATGGGATCGAGAAGATACGTCAATTTCTGAAGTTGACAAAAGGGAAGAAATATATGCAGGATTACAATGTAACTGATTTTTTTCCCTGAACGTGAATTGTTTATTGAATCAGCAAAGTTTCTGATGTCAAAAATTACAGGGGGACGTTTGAAAAGCCCTGAAATTGCTAGACTCAAGAAAGTGGTCACGAGAGTGATAAGTGATGTAAATTCTAAAGAAAATGAAAGAGTTCAGTTGCAGTTTTAACTCTGTAAAGAGATGTGGTGGCTGTATCTTCCTCTGTATATTTTTTTCATCCATGAGCAGTTTTAAGATTTCTTCTTTAAACGTAAATGGGGCAAGAGATGGTAAAAAAAGAGCCATGGTGTATGAGTTAATTAGGGGAAAGGGAAGTGACATACATTTTCTACAAGAAACGCATAGTCATTTGGAAAATGAAGTTATGTGGCAACAGGAGTGGGGGGGACAGTGGTGTGTAGTCATAAAAGCTCAAAAAGTGAGGGTGTGGTTATCTTGTTCTCAAAAGGGTTTTTGCCTTTGTCATATGAGGTTGAAGAGGTAGTTGAGGGGAGGTTATTAAAAGTTAGAGCCAGGTATGAAAACATCACTATGTGCCTGATAAATGTATATGCCCCAGTGGTGACAGTTGAGAGGGGATGTTTTTAGAGACATTATCAAATACCATTGAGAAATGTAACAAAGAAGATGATTTATTTATTGCTGGGGATTTTAACTGCACAGTTAGCAATTTAGATAGAAATCACCAAGAACCTCATATAGCCTCAAGGACTTTTTTAAAACGCCTCATTGTAACACATGAACTGTGTGATATTTGGCTGAGTCAACATGGAGGAACAAGGCAGTACACCTGGGCGCATGTGAGAGAGAACATCATCTCTATGGCCAGGTTAGATAGGTTTTATTGTTTTGAACATCAATCTCAGGTCTGTAAATCAAGTGTGATAACCCCAGTGGGATTTTCTGATCATTGTTTAATAACAGAGGTGGTGTTCATTAATGATGTAAAACCCAAAAGCGCATACTGGCATTTTAATATAACTTTATTGAGTGATGCTCACTTCAGGAACTGTTTCAGTTTTTTTCTGGGAGAGGTGGAGGTCTCAAAAGGCCAGTTTTGTATCCCTTCAACAGTGGTGGGATATAGGGAAAATCCAGATTCAACAATTCTGTAATCAATACACGAGGAATGTCACCAAGGATATCACCAGATCAATGAAAGCCCTAGAGTTTGAAATAGTGGAACTCATGGCGTTGGTTGAGACCACAGGAGATCGAGGCCATACTCAGGCCCTCAAGAGAAGAAAAGCTGCATTGGCAGACCTGCTGGGTATCAGAGCCATGGGGGCATTCGTGAGAAGTAAGTTTCAGGGAATATCTGAAATGGATGCCTCATCCAAATTTTTCTTTGGTTTAGAGAAAAAGAATGGACAAAGAAAATTTATTCATTGTCTCAAATCAGCTGTTGGACAAGAGCTCACTAGCCCTAGTGAAATTAGCATAGAGTTCTATGCTGAGCTCTACAAGTGTGAGTACAAAGAGGATAAAACAGAGACACAGCAGTTCTTTGATGGGCTCCCAAAGGTAGCTGCAGAAGCTCAGGTTGAGCTTGAGCAACCATTGTCTTTGCAGGATTTATACACTGCATTAAAAGGCATGGAAAATGGAAGGGCACCAGGCATTGATGGGCTTCCCGTTGACTTTTGTAAGTCTTTTGGGGCTATGTTGGGAGAGGATTGGTTAGAAGTAGTTAATGATAGTTTAACCGGAGGGTTACCATCAATAAGCTGCAGAAGGGCTGTCCTCACCCTACTGCCCAAAAAGGGTGACCCGAGGGAGGTGAAGAACTGGAGGCCGGTGGCTTTATTGTGCACTGATTATAAGATATTGTCAAAGGCTTTGTCCAACAGGCTGAGGGAGGTGATGGGGCAAATCATACATACGGACCAGTCCTACTGTGTTCCTGGCAGGCAGATAGGGGATAACATTTCTCTGATTCGTTATTTTTTGGACGTCTCTAGGGCTATTGGGTTGGATGCTGGTCTAATTTCAATTGATCAGGAAAAGGCATTTGACCGAGTTGAACATCAATATTTATGGCACACGTTTGAGGCGTATGGGTTCAGCTCTGGCTTTATTGCCACGATAAAGGTGATATATGGTGACATTGAAAGTGTATTGAAAGTTAACGGTGGTTTGAGTGCTCCTTTTAAAGTGTGTAGAGGTATTAGGCAGGGATGTTCTTTGTCAGGAATGTTATATGCCATTGCTATAGAGCCACTACTAAATAGCATTAGAAGTCGCATTGCAGGGGTGTACTTTTCAGAGGATATTCCTCCTATTCGTCTCTCAGCCTATGCTGATGATGTAGTGTTAGTGAAAAATCAAGCGGAGGTGGATAGTTTGAGTCTAATGGTTGATCGTTTTAGGGGAATATCCTCTGCAAAGGTAAATTGGGAAAAGAGTTGTGCTTTACAGATTGGAGAATGGTCTGGAGGGATCATGGCTTTGCCAGGGGGGCTAGAATGGTGTAAGGGAGGATTTAAGTATCTTGGAGGGTACCTAGGAGATGAGGGGACTATGGAAAAAAAAATGGAGTGGGGTGGTTGAAATGGTGGAAGGGAGGATGAGGAGATGGCGTTGGTTACTATCTCGTATGTCATATAGGGGGCGCACTATTATAGTTAACAATGTGATTGCCTCTGAACTGTGGCATCGGTTGTCAGTTTTAGAACCACCATCTGGCCTTCTGGCTAAGATACAGGCAATTATTGTGGATTTCTTTTGGGATACATATCACTGGGTTCCACAAAGTGTTTTGTATTTGTCAAAAGAGGAGGGGGGACAAGGTCTGGTACATCTGGCTAGTAGGGCTGCTGCTTTCCGGTTTCAGTTTATTCAAAGGTTGTTTATGGACCGGAGAATGTGGTGTGGAGATGGGTGGCAGGTCTTGTATTACAGCGGGTTGGAGGATTAGGTTTAAAGAAGGCTTTATTTCTGGTTGATAGTAGCCAGATTTCTAGGGAGGGAGTACCTCCGTTTTACAGAGGCCTTCTCAGAGTGTGGAACATAATGAAGGTGTCCAGACAAACTTCAGCGGAGTCAGTGTATTGGCTGTTGGAGGAACCTCTGGTGTATGGGGCAAGACTGGATTGTACAACTGCAGCTGTTCCACAATTTCTCCAAGATTCTGGTGAAGGGGAAAATCATCACCTTAAAACAGTTAATGGCCATGGCTGGGCCCGCCTTAATGGATGGAAGACGGGTGGCAGAACATTTGGGGATGAGGTCGGAAAGGATTGTCGGACAAATGCTGGGGAGCTGCAGGAAGGCTCTGTCAGAGGAAGAATGGGGTTAGTAGCCACAAGAAGAAGGTACAAGGTGAAGACGTGTCATTTCCAAGACTAGGGACCAAATATCCCAGAGGCAGAAAGAAAGGCTTTATTGCTGGATTTGAGAGGGTTGGAGGAGGTGGGTTTGGATGAGGTGAATGGGAAGGACTTGTATAGGGGGTGTGTCAAGGTGTTGAATAAAGATAAATTGAAAAATAGAAAAGACACTCCATGGAAGGTAAAATTGGGCATTGATGACAAGGTAAAGCAAGCATGGAGAGCACTGTACAAGCCACCGTTACAAAAGGGGACTGGTGATATGCAATGGAGGGTTTTACATGGCATCATTGCAGTTAATGCTTTTGTATCTGTTATTAACTCAGATGTTAGAGATGGATGTCCTTTTTGTAATATAAGAGAAAACATTTTTCACTGTTTTATGGAGTGTGAGAGGATAAAACCTCTATTGGAAATGCTGGAATCTTTGTTTAAAGCTGTAGGGAAGTTTTTCAATAACACTGTTTTTATTTTGGGGTTTCAATATAGTAAACAACAGAAAAGAAAATGTCAAATGTTAAATTTTATTTTGGGACAAGCCAAGATGTCAATTTTTCTGAGTAGGAAACATAAGATGGAAACGGGATATGGGCAGGATATAAGATGTGTTTTTAAAGGATTAGTGAAAGCAAGAATAAAAGTAGATTTTGAGTTCTTTTCAGCTGTAAAAGATCTCCTATTATTTGAGGAGAAGTGGGCCTACGAAGGAGGAAATTATTTTTTGCTGATGAAATAAGTTGAATGTATATGTTATGTATTAATTTTTGTTTAGGAATTACATTTGTTGTTTCATTTCTGAAAAGGCAGTGTGTCATTATTTATGTTAACACTTGAGTAAAAAATAAAGGTTTTATCAAAACTCTCTCTCTCTCTCTTCCACACTGTGACAACACTTTGGGACCACTGACAACAAATGTTCTCATCCACATAACCTTTTCCTCCTCTTTCCACTACTTATGCAAAATAAACCGTAAGGGTTCTGTGAGAAATCAGTGAGAAATGGGCCCAGGGGCATTTCTCAACATTATCAACAACATTCGCATGTCACAATACAACTTCTCAACATCAATACTCAAACATATTTTGTGTGAATATGTTCTTCACTTTCCTGACTAATTCCATTCAACTTCCTTCAGTAGAATCAGACAATTGTGGCTTGAGCAACAGTGTGATGGAGACTGACCAGAGACTTGTGTTGTCTCTGTTCTGATCGTATGTCTTCACTTTGCGTGTCTGCCTGGCAGGCTGGGACATGGTCCACTGAAACTTTTTGGCCAATGCTAACTAGCTTTAGCGCAATGACTGGAAGTCTATGGGTATCTGCTAGCATGCTAGTTCCCTTTAACTTTGATTTCAAGCTCTCCTCTCATGGGGATTATTGATGTTTGTTTTACAGTAGCAGTGATGTGTGTGTGAAGGCGGAGATGTGTGAAAGTCCTTTTGAGAGTGTATGTGTGTGTGTGTGTGTGTGTGTGTGTGTGTGTGTGTGTGTGTGTGTGTGTGTGTGTGTGTGTGTGTGTGTGTGTGTGTGTGTGTGTGTGTGTGTGTGTGTGTGTGTGTGTGTGTGTGTGTGTGTGTGAGTGGGTAATTGCATGATTGTGTGGGTGGGCTGTGCACAGACACGTCCTCTAGTTAACAATAAAACCACCCAACGGAACATTTTCCAGAACATTCAGCACAACACAGTTTATCTTCACCTGAGGTCACACATCCTGCCAGTAAACTGCCACTGCAACAAAGCCTGAGAGAGAGAGAGAGAGAGAGAGAGAAAGAGAGAGAAAGAGAGAGAACCATCACATTCACTGTAAGCGTATAAACCAGCTGGCTAGGCAGCTTTATGACGTGGTAACCAGTGTAACCAGCCCAAAAAGATAACTTAGCAGTCATTCTCATCCAGAATGGATACATTCAGTAGATGGTCTGAGTTTAAATTAGCAGAGTCTTTCCCCGCTGACATCAATCGACATGTCCAGTACTTTGACATTTGAAAATACAGAATCTCCGGGAGTGGGCAGAGTCACATAGTCGCCTAGGGCCCCTGGTCCCTGGTCTCAACTTACTGTTGAGCATCAGAATAGTAGAGTAGAGAAGGTGAAATTTTGAAATGTGGTTGTGCATCAGCAGTTTTTCTCTTGTTATGTCAGTCACTGATTGTCACTCAATTAGCCCAGTCGGCTAATATTTTTTAGATTAGTAAATTAGTCTACCCATCTGTCTTGTAGTAAAACAAATTAATTTTGTTAGTCATTCTCAATATTAACATGGCATAAGTTATGGCAAAATGTGTAGAATTTCAGGTAATTAGCTTAAAAACTGCAAATGTTTCTCTCTGCCACATGGCAAAACCAGTAGAATTGCATGAAATGAGTTATACAATTGCTAAATGTTCTCTCGGCCCCATGACAAAATGTGTAGAATTGCAGGAAATTCACTTTAAAACGTTAAATGTTTTTACCTGTGTGGAGAGGGGACCCACCAACTACATCTCACCTAGGGCCCTGTCTCTAGTGATGCACAACCCCTCACTAAAGTACACTTTATCCCTCACATAGATACTGCATTGACTAGAGTATAGAATTCAATGTAGATATACAATGCTAAAGCAATGAGATATGCTCCATTGGAAAAGGGCAAGGATGAGAATCCCAGAGTCACCCAGATACACACATCATCCTACACACATGCACATACTGATCAGGGAACATTATAGTCCAAGTACACACCTTAGCTGAGGTTATATCAATGTTAATATTCACCAGTGTACAGACCAACCGTAATGACAGAGTGCACAAAGACCACAGATGGATGACTTTTCAGCCTGGTTTAATATGGAACCCGAGACAGAGACACAGGGTCCTTTATGATGATGGGGGTTCCTCTGCAGATTGTTCCAGTCTTTATCACCTGTTGGGACAGAGATAACTGAAGCAGACAGATAATGTTCCACACAAATCAAATCACAGGGTGTGGAACCTGACCAGAAAGGCATACACACATATTATGCAAACACACACACCATCTGTGACTACACTACCGCTATTGTATCACCCCAATCACAGAAGCCTTTTCCATTTTGCTACATCCTGGAAACCTGCTTCCATGTTTAGATTTGTTTGGGATCATTCTCCTCCTTATAAGGACTAGTGTGGGGATAAGAATTTGGGGATAGGGGTCAGGGGTCAAATCCTGCCAATGTTACACAACCCCATGATCAAGTTCACCTTGAAACAAATCAGCATTTACCAATACAACAGCTGTGATTTTAGTTTATGCCCCTTATTGCATCAACTTAATCGGAAATCAGCTATAGAGATGATTTTTTTCTGATAAGAGACCACTGAGAGAAAACAACCCCTGACTGTGTTTCAATAGACAATCTATTGAAAAATGGCTCATCTGAAGAGAAGCAAAGTCCATAACCAGACACGGGGGGATGGACAAAGTCTGCTGCTAAATCTGCATCTACACGGCCATATGTAGGGTGGCCTGTCTGTCTGTTTGGGTCATTTCCATAATGCAGGGTAGTGACTGTGGGAGTAGCAAACATGGTAATCTGGGGTGGGGGTGGATTAGGTGGGATTGTCTGGGACTAGGAGCTGGCAGCACAGTGGAGTGGAGGCCAGTGGAGCCAGATTGACATTTTTTCTACCCTGTGTTGAAAGACTCCCAGTGGATGTATTGATTAGGCTGCTATTGGCTGGAGTGGTAACTACCCCTCACCTCTCTGTCTTCACTGTACCCGTACCGACACAGTATTGACATACCCAGTGAGGCGGTTCACACAAGCCAGCAAAGACACAGCCTGTTTATGAGCCGCCTTGTGTTACTTTGCCAAGACCACAGAAAAACACTCACTAAACGTTCATTTCCTTCATACACATGTGTAGGGGATGGTGGAGTAGAGCGGTAAGATGAAAACAGTTATTAACGGCAGATGTCTCCGTCATTCTTTAGTTCCATATTACTGTAGCATGCACTCTCATTAGCCATGTGATCCATGTCCCCTACAGAAACGGGCCTCTCCATTGATGTGGTCTCCCCTCCTACGCAGGCAGCATCCCCCTTAACTCCCTGTTTTCCTCTTTCAACACCTTCTATAGGAGGGCTTTCAAACAGAACACAATGAGACATTGATAAAACCTTGAAAGAATATATGTGTTTGGCTTTGTGTGCGGGTGTGTGCGTGTGTGTACATGTGTGCGTGTGTGTGTCTACCACACCTTCCCACACCCTCTCCCCTTTCTCTCCCTCTTGTCATTACCGTTCCCAGCATTATGTTCATTATCTCTCAGAACAGTCCTCCATGGTGACAGAAGATGAGTGGATGAGTGTAAATGATGGTGGTGTAAACACTGTATAATTTAGCCCCTGTTTATAGACATAGTGCTCCACAATGTTTTCAGGGCTAGACACTATCATTTCCCACTCAAATAGCAGCCTATTCCTTATTAGGTGTACTACTTTGGGACAGGACCCATAGGGATCTGGTCAAAAGTAGTGCACACAACCTATAGGACACAACCTATAGACTGTAGGCTACATCAGCCCCTTATACCAGGCTACATCAGCCCCTTACACCAGGGGAAAACAACCTATAGACTGTAGGCTACATCAGCCCCTTATACCAGGCTACATCAGCCCCTTACACCAGGGGAAAACAACCTATAGACTGTAGGCTACATCAGCCCCTTATCCCAGGCTACATCAGCCCCTTACACCAGGGGACATCAGCCCCTTACACCAGGGGAAAACAACCTATAGACTGTAGGCTACATCAGCCCCTTATACCAGGCTACATCAGCCCCTTACACCAGGGGAAAACAACCTATAGACTGTAGGCTACATCAGCCCCTTATACCAGGCTACATCAGCCCCTTAAACCAGGGGTCATCAGCCCCTTACACCAGGGCCCCTTACACCAGGCTACATCAGCCCCTTACACCAGGAACCAACATCAGCCCCTTATACCAGGACCCTTACACCAGGGGACATCAGCCCCTTACACCAGGGGACATCAGCCCCTTACACCAGGGACATCAGCCCCTTACACCAGGCTACATCAGCCCCTTACACCAGGCTACATCAGCCCCTTATACATCAGGCTACATCAGCCCCTTACACCAGGGGACATCAGCCCCTTACACCAGGGGACATCAGCCCCTTACACCAGGCTACATCAGCCCCTTACACCAGGCTACATCAGCCCCTTACACCAGGGGACATCAGCCCCTTACACCAGGGGACATCAGCCCCTTACACCAGGCTACATCAGCCCCTTACACCAGGCTACATCAGCCCTTTACACCAGACTACGTCAGCCCCTTACACCAGGGGACATCAGCCCCTTACACCAGGCTACATCAGCCCCTTACACCAGGCTACATCAGCCCCTTACACCAGGCTAAATCAGCCCCTTACACCAGGCTACATCAGCCCCTTACACCAGGCTACATCAGCTCCTTACACCAGGGGACATCAGCCCCTTACACCAGGGGACATCAGCCCCTTACACCAGGGGAAAACAACCTATAGACTGTAGGCTACATCAGCCCCTTACACCAGGCTACATCAGCCCCTTACACCAGGGGACATCAGCCCCTTACACCAGGGGAAAACAACCTATAGACTGTAGGCTACATCAGCCCCTTACACCAGGGGACATCAGCCCCTTACACCAGGGGAAAACAACCTATAGACTAGGCTACATCAGCCCCTTATACCAGGGGAAAACAACCTATAGACTGTAGGCTACATCAGCCCCTTATACCAGGCTACATCAGCACCTTACACCAGGGGACATCAGCGCCTTACACCAGGGGACATCAGCCCCTTATACCAGGGGACATCAGCCCCTTACACCAGGGGAAAACAACCTATAGACTAGGCTACATCAGCCCCTTACACCAGGGGACATCAGCCCCTTACACCGGGCTACATCAGCCCCTTACACCAGGGGAAAACAACCTATAGACTAGGCTACATCAGCCCCTTACACCAGGGGAAAACAACCTATAGACTAGGCTACATCAGCCCCTTATACCAGGGGAAAACAACCTATAGACTGTAGGCTACATCAGCCCCTTACATCAGGGGACATCAGCCCCTTATACCAGGCTACATCAGCCCCTTACATCAGGGGACATCAGCCCCTTATACCAGGCTACATCAGCCCCTTACACCAGGCTACATCAGCCCCTTACACCAGGCTACATCAGCCCCTTACACCAGGGGACATCAGCCCCCTTACACCAGGGGACATCAGCCCTTTACACCAGGCTACATCAGCCCCTTACACCAGGGGACATCAGCCCCTTACACCAGGGGACATCAGTACACCAGGCTACATCAGCCCCTTACACCAGGGGACATCAGCCCCTTACACCAGGCTACATCAGCCCCTTACACCAGGCTACATCAGCCCCTTACACCAGGGGACATCAGCCCCTTACACCAGGGGACATCAGCCCCTTACACCAGGGGACATCAGCCCCTTACACCAGGCTACATCAGCCCCTTACACCAGGGGACATCAGCCCCTTACACCAGGCTACATCAGCCCCTTACACCAGGCTACATCAGCCCCTTATACCAGGCTACATCAGCCCCTTACACCAGGGGAAAACAACCTATAGACTAGGCTACATCAGCCCCTTATACCAGGGGAAAACAACCTATAGACTGTAGGCTACATCAGCCCCTTACACCAGGGGACATCAGCCCCTTACACCAGGGGAAAACAACCTATAGACTGTAGGCTACATCAGCCCCTTACACCAGGGGAAAACAACCTATAGACTGTAGGCTACATCAGCCCCTTATACCAGGCTACATCAGCCCCTTAAACCAGGGGTCATCAGCCCCTTACACCAGGCTACATCAGCCCCTTACACCAGGCTACATCAGCCCCTTACACCAGGCTACATCAGCCCCTTACACCAGGCTACATCAGCCCCTTACACCAGGCTACATCAGCCCCTTATACCAGGCTACATCAGCCCCTTACACCAGGGGACATCAGCCCCTTACACCAGGGGGCCCCTTACACCAGGCTACATCAGCCCTTACACCAGGCTACATCAGCCCCTTACACCAGGCTACATCAGCCCCTTACACCAGGCTACATCAGCCCCTTATACCAGGCTACATCAGCCCCTTACACCAGGGGACATCAGCCCCTACACCAGGGGACAAAACACCAGGCTACATCAGCCCCTTACACCAGGCTACATCAGCCCCTTACACCAGGGGCTACACCAGGGGACATCAGCCCCTTACACCAGGCTACATCAGCCCCTTACACCACACATCAGGGACTACATCAGCCCCTTACACCAGGGGACATCAGCCCCTTACACCAGGCTACATCAGCCCCTTACACCAGGCTACATCAGCCCTTACACCAGGCTAAATCAGCCCCTTACACCAGGCTACATCAGCCCCTTACACCAGGCTACATCAGCCCCTTACACCAGGGGACATCAGCCCCTTACACCGGGCTACATCAGCCCCTTACACCAGGGGAAAACAACCTATAGACTGTAGGCTACATCAGCCCCTTACACCAGGCTACATCAGCCCCTTACACCAGGGGACATCAGCCCCTTACACCAGGGGAAAACAACCTATAGACTGTAGGCTACATCAGCCCCTTACACCAGGGGACATCAGCCCCTTACACCAGGGGAAAACAACCTATAGACTGTAGGCTACATCAGCCCCTTACACCAGGCTACATCAGCCCCTTACACCAGGGGAAAACAACCTATAGACTGTAGGCTACATCAGCCCCTTACACCAGGCTACATCAGCCCCTTACACCAGGCTACATCAGCCCCTTACACCAGGCTACATCAGCCCCTTACACCAGGGGACATCAGCCCCTTACACCGGGCTACATCAGCCCCTTACACCAGGGGAAAACAACCTATGGACTGTAGGCTACATCAGCCCCTTACACCAGGCTACATCAGGGCTACATCAGCCCCTTACACCAAGGGACATCAGCCCCTTACACCACGGGACATCAGCCCCTTACACCAGGGGACATCAGCCCCTTATCCCAGGCTACATCAGCCCCTTACACCAGGGGACATCAGCCCCTTACACCAGGGGAAAACAACCTATAGACTGTAGGCCCCTACATCAGCCCCTTACACCAGGGGGACAAGCCCCTTACACCACAACCTATAGACTGTAGGCTACATCAGCCCTTATACCAGGCTATATCAGCCCCTTACACCAGGGGAAAACAACCTATAGACAGGCTACATCAGCCCCTTATACCAGGCTACATCAGGGGTCATCATACACCAGGCTACATCAGCCCCTTACACCAGGCTACATCAGCCCCTTACACCAGGCTACATCAGCCCCTTACACCAGGCTACATCAGCCCCTTACACCAGGCTACATCAGCCCCTTATACCAGGGCCCCTTACACCAGGGGACATCAGCCCCTTACACCAGGGGAAAACAACCATCATACACCAGGCTACATCAGCCCCTTACACCAGGCTACATCAGCCCCTTATACCAGGCTACATCAGCCCCTTACACCAGGGGACATCAGCCCCTTACACCAGGGGACATCAGCCCCTTACACCAGGCTACATCAGCCCCTTACACCAGGCTACATCAGCCCCTTACACCAGGGGACATCAGCCCCTTACACCAGGGGACATCAGCCCCTTACACCAGGCTACATCAGCCCCTTACACCAGGCTACATCAGCCCTTTACACCAGACTACGTCAGCCCCTTACACCAGGGGACATCAGCCCCTTACACCAGGCTACATCAGCCCCTTACACCAGGCTACATCATCAGCTAAATCAGCCCCTTACACCAGGCTACATCAGCCCCTTACACCAGGCTACATCAGCTCCTTACACCAGGGGACATCAGCCCCTTACACCAGGGGAAAACAACCTATAGACTGTAGGCTACATCAGCCCCTTACACCAGGGGACATCAGCCCCTTACACCAGGGGAAAACAACCTATAGACTGTAGGCTACATCAGCCCCTTACACCAGGCTACATCAGCCCCTTATACCAGGGGAAAACAACCTATAGACTGTAGGCTACATCAGCCCCTTATACCAGGCTACATCAGCACCTTACACCAGGGGACATCAGCGCCTTACACCAGGGGACATCAGCCCCTTATACCAGGGGACATCAGCCCCTTACACCAGGGGAAAACAACCTATAGACTAGGCTACATCAGCCCCTTACACCAGGGGACATCAGCCCCTTACACCGGGCTACATCAGCCCCTTACACCAGGGGAAAACAACCTATAGACTAGGCTACATCAGCCCCTTACACCAGGGGAAAACAACCTATAGACTAGGCTACATCAGCCCCTTATACCAGGGGAAAACAACCTATAGACTGTAGGCTACATCAGCCCCTTACATCAGGGGACATCAGCCCCTTATACCAGGCTACATCAGCCCCTTACATCAGGGGACATCAGCCCCTTATACCAGGCTACATCAGCCCCTTACACCAGGCTACATCAGCCCCTTACACCAGGCTACATCAGCCCCTTACACCAGGGGACATCAGCCCCTTACACCAGGGGACATCAGCCCTTTACACCAGGCTACATCAGCCCCTTACACCAGGGGACATCAGCCCCTTACACCAGGGGACATCAGCCCCTTACACCAAGCTACATCAGCCCCTTACACCAGGGGACATCAGCCCCTTACACCAGGCTACATCAGCCCCTTACACCAGGCTACATCAGCCCCTTACACCAGGGGACATCAGCCCCTTACACCAGGGGACATCAGCCCCTTACACCAGGGGGCCCCTTACACCAACAAGCCCCTTACACCAGGCGACATCAGCCCCTTACACCAGGCTACATCAGCCCCTTACACCAGGCTACATCAGCCCCTTATACCAGGCTACATCAGCCCCTTACACCAGGGGAAAACAACCTATAGACTAGAATACATCAGCCCCTTATACCAGGCTACATCAGCCCCTTACACCAGGGGAAAACAACCTATAGACTGTAGGCTACATCAGCCCCTTACACCAGGGGACATCAGCCCCTTACACCAGGGGAAAACAACCTATAGACTGTAGGCTACATCAGCCCCTTACACCAGGGGACATCAGCCCCTTACACCAGGGGAAAACAACCTATAGACTGTAGGCTACATCAGCCCCTTACACCAGGCTACATCAGCCCCTTACACCAGGGGACATCAGCCCCTTACACCAGGCTACATCAGCCCCCTACACCATTGGACATCAGGGGACATCAGCCCCTTACACCAGGCTACATCAGCCCTTACACCAGGGGACATCAGCCCTTACACCAGGCTACATCAGCCCCTTACACCAGGGGACATCAGCCCCTTACACCAGGGGACACACTTACACCAGGGGACACCAGGCTACATCAGGGCTACATCAGCCCCTTACACCAGGCTACATTAGCCCCTTACACCAGGGGAAAACAACCTATAGACTGTAGGCTACATCATCAGCCCCTTACACCAGCCCCTTACACCAGGGGACATCAGCCCCTTACACCGAGCTACATCAGCCCTTACACCAGGGGAGGCTACATCAACAGGGAAAACAACCTATAGACTGTAGGCTACATCAGCCCCTTACACCAGGGGACACATCAGCTACATCCCCTTACACCAGGGATCAGCCCTTACATCAACAACCTATAGACTGTAGGCTACATCAGCCCCTTACACCAGGGGACATCAGCCCCTTACACCAGGGGCTACAGCTACATCAGCCCCTTACACACCAGGGGAAAACAACATAGACAGGCTACATCAGCCCCCTTACACCAGGACATCAGCCCCTTACACCAGGGGCTACATCAACCTATAGACCAGGCTACATCAGCCCTTACACCAGGGACATCAGCCCCTTACACCAGGGACATCAGCCCTTACACCAGGGGAAAACAACCTATAGACTGTAGGCTACATCAGACATCAGCCCCCAAGCCCCTTACACCAGGGGGGCCCCTTACACCACATCAGCCCCTTACACCAGGGGACATCAGCCCCTTACACCAGGGGAAAACAACCTATAGACTGTAGGGGACATCAGCTTACACCAGGGGACATCAGCCCCTTACACCAGGGGAAAACAACCTATAGACTGTAGGCTACATCAGCCCCCTTACACCAGGGGAAAACACCTATAGACTGTAGGCTACATCAGCTACACCACATCAGCCCCTTACACCAGGGGACATCAGCCCCTTACACCAGGGGAAAACAACCTATAGACTGTAGGCTACATCAGCCCCTTACACCAGGGGAAAACAACCTATAGACTGTAGGCTACATCAGCCCCTTACACCAGGGGACATCAGCCCCTTATACCAGGCTACATCAGCCCCTTACACCAGGGGAAAACAACCTATAGACTGTAGGCTACATCTGCCCCTTACAAAACATTAAAGGCTGTTGGCTTTCTCCAGAACTAACCAGTAAAACTCTATCTTGTTGCAGATAATGAGCATTGTGTGTGTGTGTGTGTGTGTGTGTGTGTGTGTGTGTGTGTGTGTGTGTGTGTGTGTGTGTGTGTGTGTGTGTGTGTGTGTGTGTGTGTGTGTGTGTGTGTGTGTGTGTGTGTGTGTGTGTGTGTGTGTGTGTGTGTGTGTGTGTGTGTTTCTCCTCAGGGAAAGAGGCATTCTATTTGTCCCATAAAGTCTCTACAGATTATAACCAATTACCACAGACTTCCAAAACCATCAAGGATACTGAATGATCACTTCTTCAAAGAACTGTAGCTAAAGCCTTATTAAAGCTTTGCAGTACTTACAATGCTGGTTGAATTTATTATAATCACAATTGAAAGCATACACATTCACACTTGAGGTATAGGTTATTCAACAGCTTTTCAGAACACTACGTTCATTAAAGCTACAGTCTGGGATTTGGGAAGCTCAGTGTTTATCGTGGGTAATCCATGCTAACGTTAGCCTGTGGTAGCTGTAGCAATGTAGACCTAATGAAAACCTTATGAAAACCAGAAATTACGCACACGGAGAAAGAAGCGTGTGTATGCACGCACGCAAGCACCAACACACAATGGGAGGGCAGTGGAGGTGTTCACCACATTGTCCAACCCAAACAGCCATGAAACAGTCCAGAAACCCCAGCTGAGACGGAAATGGTGACCCACTTTCTGATAGACTGAAAATCAAAAGCCCCACACACACACACACACACACTCACGCACGCACACACACACACACACACACACACACACACACACACACACACACACACACACACACACACACACACACACACACACACACACACACACACACACACACACACACACACACACACACACACACTGTACAAGAACAGGCTGTGTGCATAGTGTGTGTTCCTGCCTGCCTCACTGTGGAGATCACTATGACCAATTAGGCTTGGGCACAGGTTAGCTTGTGTGTGTTGAGAGAGAGATGGTTCCTGTGTTCTGAAAGTCACCCTATTCCCTATATTGTGCACTACTTATGACCAGAGCCCTAGGTCAAAAGTAGTGTACCAAATAGGCAATAGGATGCCATTTGGGATGGACATAAGAAAGGGGGGTTGATGTAACTGCCTGGCATTGGGCTCAATTTGTGTCTAGGAGACAAAAAGTGACATTTAGAGACATGTGTGTCTTCCATTTTACCAGCCACTCAGACATGACTTTACAAGAGGCTGCCTCTGAAGGGCCCCAGTGCATAGCTCCATGTATTCCATGTCATCCTATCAAAGCCATCATTCTACTGGAGGATTCTAGAATCGGAGTTGACTGTACCATCGCAAGCTGGGGTGAATGACTCCTGAATTGATGTGTCTTTTTCCTGACAGAACAGAACATTATCTTCCTTAGGGATTGATTCTCAGTAACAATGGAAGCATTTGTTTAAAACGGTTGGAACTAGAGTACGTGATGTGGGAGGAATACTGCAATGACAACTTTGGCTAATTTGAAGTTGCCCCATAATCACACATCTTAGAAAAGGAGACCAAAAGGTTGTAAAATCATACATTTGAATATTAAATAGTTACTGTTATTTACTTCATTCATTAACCGTGAGGCTCATTAAGGTTTAATTTGCATATGCTAAACAGATGGGGACTAACAAAGAGAGGGGGGAACAGGAATGACATGGATCATCGTCAGTGAGGTATGAAAACAGCCTCCGCCACTCATCTGGTCCACAGTTGATGGTTGTCATGGGTACACACACACACACACACACACACACACACACACACACACACACACACACACACACACACACACACACATATACACACACACACAGAGAGCTGCTCCTCATCACTGACTTGCTTCTCAGAACTAAATGATCTGATGCTAAGCTCAACAGACACTTAAAGCTCTTCAGTCTTCCTAAACGTTTCCCGCAGTCTGTCCATGTCAAAGGTCACTACTGTTAAATGTTCTGTCTGTTTGTTGTTGTGTTCACTGTTGATGACTTACAGTAAAGCTGACATACTTATCCTCTGTGGACTAAATGGCGCTTAATGAAATGAGCGGGGAGAGGGGGGCTGGGATCAAATCAACATCCCTTTCTTTTGTCTGTGTCCATGTTTCATTCTCCTCTGTGCCTCTCCTTAAAGACACTTCATTAAAGCAGCAATAATAGGGATGGCCAGAACATCCTGTCCCTATGGCTCAGACCTCCTCCTCTGTTGGCCCTAAGTGTGTGTAAGTGTATGTAAGTGTGTGCGCGTGTGTTTTTCCGGCTGTCTGCACACACTCAGTAATGAGACAGACCGTCTGGCAAATCCATAACTCTCTACAAATGGTGGAATTATCAAATGAGTGTGGGCACTGATGCAGCAATGGAGAACATTAACCAAGACTCAAAAACAAACAGATGGGAGAAAATGACAAATATAGACAATGAATATGGGATTACTGGAGCCGTTTAGCTAGGTGCATCGTGGGCGTAAAGGACTGGAAAACCACAAAACATTTACAGGTAATGTATGACCATTCTATAGAACTGCATCGGGCACACACGGGCACACACGGGCACACACGGGCACACACACACACTTTACTATTTATATACTGGAAGCACAACTGGAAACACAAGCATTTCGCTACACTCGCATTAACATCTGCTAACCATGTGTATGTGACAAATAACATTTGATTTGATTTGATTTGATTTGATTTGATATGCAGTACCTGGATACACAATCTGAGTGTGTGTGTGTGTGTGTGTGTGTTTGCATAAGCCTCTCAGCCAAGATTTCATAACCGCATTCAATCTGGCGTAACTGTCCCGCCTCCCACACCACCTAGTAGTATTGATATGGCTGGGGTTTAATAGTGCTCCATTACCTTAGATGTTCCTTCAAACAGTTAGCCTAGCCTCAAATGATCCAGAAATGCTACAGGCCATATTCAAGCCAAACCAATAATGACCACGTTTCCATTATAAACATCCAAATACCATTCTACCTGTGTATGCAGTGCTTAATTAGTTTTGCCAGGATCGGTACCTCAGTACCTCTCTTGGCATGAAACATTATTTCACTGTTTGCAATGTAAAAATGTGAATAAAATCAATCCGAGTTAATTGAGGTTGCCTTCTCTATAATTCTCCTGCCCTGTAAAAAAATGTGTGAAAACGTGCCTGATATTGTAAGAATTGATTTGTGATGGGCTGGGCCTGGGTTGCATGTCAGTTATTTCCTTTAGAGTCATACACTCTTGATCCATGGAGGATCAATAGCTTTTTTTTGTAAATAGGCTAGCTGTGGATTGTGTGTAGCCCAATCACAACTTATTGCCTAAAGTCTGGAACGCGCTGCAAATCTGTCAGTGAACAGCATTCCTGCAAAAACAGGCCTTTCACAATATATTTCAAATAGCCAAACATCGCGGGAAAACACCGATTTGAAGGCAAATAGATTCTGCTGAAAAGAGATGAGTCATCTGTAGGCTACCAGATATGTGATCAACTTTCAAATAGGCCTATTGAGCAAACAGGATTGTTTTACACAGTTAAACAAGAGAGAGGTCAGGTTTAGGCATCGGCCATCGCCAGTGAGTGAGCTGCACATCATTGGGTGAGTCAGAGAAACCGAAAAGCTTTTTCAGGAGAATAATGTCCTCCTCACACTGTACAGTATGTGTCTCTACACACCTAGGTCGAGGCTATTGATGGATTCAAGTTCTCAGATTTGATCTCAGATTTGCCATTTGTGAGGTATTAAAAAAGATTTGCTGAAGTCTCTAAAATGATGTAGAATTGCATGAAATGTGTTTATACAAGGCAACATTTGTCCTGGACCCTAAGCTTAAATGTGTGTATCTTCTGTAAGATGTGTGTGCTCTATGACAAAGTGATAATATGCATGCAATGCTTTAATATAAAGGTGATTTATTTTAAATGCGTTTCAGGACCTCAGAGCCCCCCAGGTCACTTTTTGTTCCGAAACCTCCCAATTTACAAATTAAGCACTGTGTGTATGAGAAATCAAATTGGAATCAACATGCAATTGTCATTTCATTTTTCATGTGAGGAGTATGTGAGGTTACCTATATAGCATATTTGGACTTGGTTTGATAGAACACTGAACAGGGCCCTTAAAAGGAGACCTGTCTCCCCTGCTTACATCATACAGAAAACATCTGCACAACCAATGACAATGAAACTCTCTTGCCACCATAACCCAGGATTATTATACACAGATACAGTCAGTCAGTCAACAGACTGTATACCATTGAACTGGCACAAAGACCTGCATTACTCAACAGAGACAGACAGAAGGACTAGTACTTCCCCCCCAGGTCAGAAAAATGGGACAACCGCCAGAGACAAATGTTACACAAGCAATCCTCGGGGGTAGCACGTTCCTATACACACACACCCTGGCACACACACACACACACACACACACACACACACACACACACACACACACACACACACACACACACACACACACACACACACACACACACACACACACACACACACACACACACGCACACACACGCACACACACACACACAAACACACACACACACATGTTCACAAGCACACACACATGTGTTGTACACACGAACATGTGTTGTGTGTATGAATGTACGCTTGTGTGTACATTTACATGTGTCTGCGTGTTTACATGTCTGTGTGTCTGTGTATGTATGTGTGTGTGCTTGTGTGTGTGTTTGCCCTGTAGGGTTCCCCAGGGAATGCAGACACAGTGAATGCATTGTCATCAATTTAATCAAACGTAAATCATCTGAGCCCATAGGCTTCTAGGCGGAGAGTTGTGCATGAGAGCCTTTTTAAAGCTCACCAGCATTCAGCCTGTTTGCCCCGAAGCATTTTGCATCGAGTGATACCTCGGCCTGCCAATGGGGAGGTGACTCTGTGCTATGGTAACTAAATCAAAGCTCTTCCCTTTGTTTGAGCTTCTACAAGTGGCAGGTCTAAACTTTCTCAATAAGACAACAGTGGAAGAGCATACCTCTCTTTCTACTGTTTAGAACTCTCTCCCTTTCTCTCTCTCTCTTTCTACTGTTTAGAACTCTCTCTCCCTTTCTCTCTCTCTCTCTCTTTCTACTGTTTAGAACTCTCTCTCTCCCTTTCTCTCTCTCTCTCTGTCTACTGTTTAGAACTCTCTCTCTCCCTTTCTCTCTCTCTCTTTCTACTGTTTATAACTCTCTCTCCCTTTCTCTCTCTCTCCCTCTCTTTCTACTGTTTAGAACTCTCTCTCCCTTTCTCTCTCTCGCTCTCTCTCACTCTTTCTATTGTTTAGAACTCTCTCTCTCCCATTCTACTGTTTAGAACTCTCTCTCTCCTTTTCCCTCTGTCTCTTTCTATTGTTAAGAACTCTCTCTCTCCCGTTCTCTCTCTCTCTTTCTATTGTTAAGAACTCTCTCTCTCCCTTTCTACTGTTTAGAACTCTAACTCCCTTTCTCTCTCTCTCTTTCTATTGTTTAGAACTGTCTCTCCCTTTCTCTATTGTTTAGAACTGTCTCTCCCTTTCTCTCCATTGTTTAGAACTCTCTCTCCCTTTCTCTCTCTCTATTGTTTTGAACTCTCTCTCCCTTTCTCTCTATTGTTTAGAACTGTCTCTCCCTTTCTCTCTCTCTATTGTTTAGAACTGTCTCTCCCTTTCTCTCTATTGTTTAGAACTGTCTCTCCCTTTCTCTCTATTGTTTAGAACTCTCTCTCCCTTTCTCTCTCTCTATTGTTTAGAACTCTCTCTCCCTTTCTCTCTCTCTATTGTTTAGAACTCTCTCTCTCCATTTCTCTCTATTGTTTAGAACTGTCTCTCCCTTTCTCTCTTGTTTAGAACTCTCTCCCTTTCTCTCTCTCTATTGTTTAGAACTGTCTCCTTTTTCTCTCTCTATTGTTTAGAACTGTCTCTCCCTTTCTCTCTATTGTTTAGAACTCTCTCTCCCTTTCTCTCTCTCTATTGTTTTGAACTCTCTCCCTTTCTCTCTCTATTGTTTAGAACTGTCTCTCCCTTTCTCTCTCTCTATTGTTTAGAACTGTCTCTCCCTTTCTCTCTATTGTTTAGAACTGTCTCTCCCTTTCTCTCTCTCTATTGTTTTGAACTGTCTCTCCCTTTCTCTCTCTCTGTTGTTTAGAACTGTCTCGCTCCCTTTCTTTCTCTTTATTGTTTAGAACTCTCTCTCCCTTTATCTCTCTCTTTTGTTCAGAACTCTCTCTCCCTTTCTCTCTCTCTATTATTTAGAACTGTCTCGTTCCCTTTCTCTCTCTCTCTCTCTTTCTACTGTTAGAACTCTCTCTCTCCCATTCTCTCTCTCTTTTGTTTAGAAGTCTCTCTCTCCTTTTCTCTCTTTTTCACTTTCTACTGTTTAGAACTCTCTCTCTCCCTTTCTCTCTCTCTCTCTCTCTCGTTCAGAACTCTCTCTCCCTTTCTCTCTCTCTCTTGTTTAGAACTCTCTCTCCCTTTCTCTCTCTCTCTTGTTTAGAACTCTCTCTCTCCTTTTCTCTCTCTCTCTTTCTACTGTTTAGAACTCTCTCCCTTTCTCTCTCTCTCTTTTGTTTAGAACTCTCTCTCTCCCTCTTCTCTCTCTCTTTCGTAAACACATGTAAACACACTTAAAAGGTCATGTGAAATGCCAGTGGCCTGGCACGTTGAATCGTTGCCTAACTGTGACCTAATTTCAGTGCACAGTACCTACCAATAAATACAAAGCCCTCCCCCGCCCTCCGTTCGGCAAATCTGACCACGACTCCATTTTGTTGCTCCCAGCCTATAGACAGAAACTAAAACAGGAAACGCCCCTGCTCAGGTCTGTTCAGCGCTGGTCCGACCAATCTGATTCCAAGCATCAAGATTGCTTCGATCACGTGGACTGGGATATGTTCCGGATATCGTCGAACAACAACATTGATGTACATGCTGATTCAGTGAGCGAGTTTATTAGCATCGGTGATGTTGTACCCACGGCGACTATTACAGTTTTTCTGAATTGCTAAAACACAATTTCTGAAACCTTGCTCCATTTCCTGAGGACATTAAACACAAAACCTCATCTTCAAGCACTATTTACATAACCTCTGGTTGCCATAACCTCACATTCAACGTCAACAAAACAAAGGAGATGATCATGGACCTGCCACAGCAGAGGGAACACATCCCCCATCCACATTGTCGGGACAGTAGTGGAGAAGGTGGAACGTTAAATTTCTCGGTTTACACATCACGGACAATCTGAAATGATCCACCCACACAGAGAGCGTGTGAAGAAGGCGCAGCAGTGCCTCTTCAACATCAGGAGGCTGAAGAAATTAGGCATGTTACCAAAAACACTCGCAAACATTTACAGATGCACAATCGAGAGCATCCTGTTGGGCTGTATCAGCGCCTGGTATGGCAACTGTTCCGCCCACAACCGTAAGGCTCTCCAGAGGGTAGTGAGGTCTGCAAACGTATCACTGGGGGCAAACTACAGGAAGGCCAAAAAGATCATCAAGGACAGCAACCACCTGAGCCACTGCCTGTTCACCCCGTTATCATCCAGAAGGCAAAAATCAAGGTCAGTACAGGTGCATCAAAGCAGGGACTCGAGAGACTGACAACAGCTTATATCTCAAGGCCATCAGACTGTTAAACAGCCACCACTAACATTGAGTGGCTACTGCCAACATACTGACTCAAAGCTCTAGCCACTTAATAATAAAAAAAATGTGATTTAAATGTATCTCTACTGACTTTAAACAATGCCACTATATATAATGTTTACATACCCTACATTACTCATCTCATGTATATACTGTACTCTATACCATCTACTGCATCTTGCCAATACCATTCGGCCATCGCACATCCACATATTTGTATGTACATATTTCTATTCATTCCTTTACACTTATGTGTATAAGGTAGTTGTTGTGAAATTGTTAGATTACTTGTTAGCTATTACTGCACGGTCGGAACTAGAAGCCAAGCATTATGCTACACTCGCATTAACATCTGCTGACCATGTGTATGTGACCAATTGATTTGATTTGTTTTATTCTTTAGAGCTATCTCTCTCCCTTTCTCTCTCTCTCTCTCTATTGTTTAGAACTCTCTCCCTTTCTCTCTCTCCCTTTCTATTGTATAGAACTTTCTCTTTCTATTGTATAGAACTCTCTCTCTCCATTTCTCTCTTTCTCTCTCTCTCTCTCTCTCTTTCTACTGTTTAGAACTCTCTCTCCCTTTCTCTCTTCTCATTGTATTGTATAGAACTGTAGACCTGGATTTCTCTCTCTCTCTATTGTATAGAACCCTCTCTCCTTTTCTCTCACTCTCTTTCTATTGTATAGAACCTCTCTCCCTTTTCTCTCTCTCTCTTTTTTTGGATAGAACTCTCTCTCCATTTCTCTCTTTTCTCTCTCTCTCTCTCTCGCTCTCTCTCTCTCTTCTACAGTTTAGAACTCTCTCTACCTCTCTCTCTCTCTCTTTCTATTGTATAGAACCCTCTCTCCCTTTCTCTCTCTCTCTTTCTATTGTATAGAACCCTCTCTCCCTTCTCTCTCTCCCTTTCTCTCTCTTTCTATTGTATAGAACTCTCTCTCTCTCCCTTTCTCTATTGTTTAGAACTGTCTCTCCCTTTCTCTCTATTGTTTAGAACTGTCTCTCCCTTTCTCTCTATTGTTTAGAACTCTCTCTCCCTTTCTCTCTCTCTATTGTTTAGAACTCTCTCTCCCTTTCTCTCTCTCTATTGTTTAGAACTCTCTCTCTCCATTTCTCTCTATTGTTTAGAACTGTCTCTCCCTTTCTCTCTTGTTTAGAACTCTCTCTCCCTTTCTCTCTCTCTATTGTTTAGAACTGTCTCCCTTTTTCTCTCTCTATTGTTTAGAACTGTCTCTCCCTTTCTCTCTATTGTTTAGAACTCTCTCTCCCTTTCTCTCTCTCTATTGTTTTGAACTCTCTCTCCCTTTCTCTCTATTGTTTAGAACTGTCTCTCCCTTTCTCTCTCTCTATTGTTTAGAACTGTCTCTCCCTTTCTCTCTATTGTTTAGAACTGTCTCTCCTTTCTGTCTCTCTATTGTTTTGAACTGTCTCTGCCCTTTTTTCTCTATGGATGAATGTTTAGAACTGTCTCGCTCCCTTTGTTTTCTCTTTATTGTTTAGAACTCTCTCTCCTTTATCTCTCTCTTTTGTTTCAGGAACTCTCAAAACTCCCTTTCTCTCTCTCTATTATTTAGAACTGTCCAGGTTCTGAGAACATGTTGTTCAGTCTCTCTCTCTCTCTTTCTACTGTTAGAACTCTCTCTCCCATTCAGAAACTCGTTTTGTTTAGAAGTCTCTCTCTCCTTTTCTCTCTTTTTCACTTTCTACTGTTTAGAACTCTCTCTCTCCCTTCTCTCTCTCTCTCTCTCTCGTTCAGAACTCTCTCTCCCTTTCTCTCTCTCTCTTGTTTAGAACTCTCTCTCCCTTTCTCTCTCTCTCTTGTTTAGAACTCTCTCTCTATACTTTCTTCTCTCTCTCTTTCTACTGTTTAGAACTCTCTCCCTTTCTTTCTCTCTTTGTTTAGAATTCAATCAATCCCTGTCTCAGTCTTTTGTTTCATCTCAAGAGGGCCACCATTCTTCCTGTTAAAGAAAGTGAAGGTAACTGAGCTAAAAGGTCATGTGAAATGCCAGTGGCCTGGCACATGAATGTTTTGCCTAACTGTGACCATATCACACAGTACCTACCAATAAATACAACCCCTCCCAATTTGATTACCCCCCAATAGGTTCAGCAAATCTGACCATCACACTCCATTTTGTTGCTCCCAGCCTATAGACAGAAACTAAAACAGGAAATACTGTTCCCCTACAGCTCAGCATTTATCACCTGGTCCGACCAATCTGATTCCAAATCAAGATTGCTTCGATCACGTGGACTGGGATCCTGGATTTCTGACGAACAACAACATTGATGTACATGCTGATTCAGTGAGCCCCACGAGTTTATTAGCATCGGTGATGTTCACCCATGACTATTACATGTTTTTCTGAATTGCTAAAACACAATTTCTGAAGATCCATTTCCTACAGTGACATTAAACACAAAACCTCATCTTCAAGCACTATTTACATAACCTCTGGTTGCCATAACCTCACATTCAACGTCAACAAAACAAAGGAGATGATCATGGACCTGCCACAGCAGAGGGAGCATCCCCCCATCCACA